>NC_056737.1:527305406-527322906 GCF_019279795.1 Protopterus annectens | reverse complement strand
GACCATAGTGAAGAACTTAAGACTGGTGTGGTATCCTTGAAGGCCCCTGAGCCAGTGGAAACCACAAAATGCCTTCTATGAACACCTCCAGGACTGCATGGATCAGGCAATCCCAAATAAAACCAAGACTCTTGCCATTAACAAACTTTACAATAAGAGGAGAAAGCTATTACATGATAGAACAAAATCCATAAAAGGAAGTCACCCCTGATCATTATTAGTTTGAGAGAAAATTGCCATGGATTCAAGGACAATTTTTCAGCTATGTTAGGAACCTGGGTGGAAGCTCCCAGATATGCTCAAAATCACTGAACCCACAGACATTGCCAACATACTGGCAGACAGGTTCAGTGCAAACCAAAGGAGCTCTAAAGCTAAAACACAGCATCAATGGGATAAATGAGGAATTAAAGGCAGCTGTTTAATCTCAGCCTTACCACAGGATAGGATCATAATGGAGCTCATAAACAAAGATATAGGGGACTTGCAGACATTAAGATCATGGTCACCAAGGCCATTGATGAGGAAAGGCAGTCCATACAGCCTACCTTGACCTTGCAAAACCCATATGTCACAAGATGGGTTGCAAACTGGCTTAAGGACAGAACCCACAGGGTTAGAGTTGCTGGCGCTGTGTCAGACTCGGTCACAAGTGGTGCCCCACAGGGGTCCTTGGCCCCTATTGTTTGGCATCTACAGTACAGGCCAACATAGGAGGACTTTGGCTGACAAAGTTTGCAGACGACTGCAAACTGGGCCATAGTGGAAAGTGCATCATATCCTTCAGAAGGGACTCAACAGATAGCTGGTGCCAGAGCCATGGCCTGATCACATTGCTAAAGTGGTTAGAAAGACCTTCTACATTGCCCACCTGATCATGAAGGGATTCACATCCAGATCTAGTGAGGTTATTGTTCCCCTGTACTCTTCACTTATCAGACCAATGATCCCCATTCGGATGTATCTCACCCGACATCTGCAGCAATTGGGAGACCCCAAAGTTCCTCACTGCCAGATTGAAGAAACTCCAGCTCTATTCAGTTGCTCAGAGGTGACATGTGCCTGACATACAAGGCCATGTCCAACCCGGAATTAATGGACATGCTCCACCTCAAAAAATCCAAATCCACCAAAACCACTAGAGCAAGCGACTTAAACCTTAGCACGGATATAAATAGGACGTGCTGGAGGGATAGATTTATCACTCAGAGACTCCCTATGCTGTGGAATAAAATAAGCACCTCGCTGACTCTGTTCAAGAGAAATCTAGACCTGTGGATGGGAGATCGTAGGTTTACCCCGGGAATCATCTCTGTGTCACTGCTGGACAGAGGCACAACAAACTAATGGGCACAGTAGCTTATAAATGCCTTAGGGCAGATAGCCTAGTATAAACCTATGAACCTATGAACCTATGAACAATGTAATAGAAGTCATGCAAAGTGATAGCCCTCTCCTGTGGTGCTATTGAAAACCAAATATGCTAACTCACATGTGCAAGCATAACTCTAAGCAACTTGTTCAGCTTTAGATTTTAGAATTGCAGAGCTATCACACTAACAACTACACTAACAAGCAGCTCAAAAAAACTTCTGCAACTATTCATTTTCAGCAACTGTTGTATATGCTCTTTGGTGTCACTTTGTTTCATTATATGTTAATTTCAATTTTCCAAAGCTGCTAACTGTTTGTCTATATGGCAAAGATGATATTCAACTGCTTTGGAATGATGTTATGTCATTTGAGGTTTCCTGTTTTGACTAGAAGTAAGGAAGCCAAAAAAGACAGAGAATAAAAAACAAAATAATCACTTTGTTATTCATGAGTGCCAGGGAATGAAGCACGGCTCCAGGTAATGTTGTGAGCTTTTTTATTTACCTATTTATTGACATTTATTCCTTTATAGATAACATTTAAATTAACTAAATTTTTGTCATGTGAGGATATCAGGCTAGCTGTGATGCTGCAACAGCTAAAATGTACTTACATTTTTTATGGAAATGTTGGGTGGGAATAAAAGTTTAGTAAAAGATAATAGGCAGGACAAAGGAAAAAAACTGCCACTGTAATTTGTTTAATTAACAGTTTTATTTCTAAAAATCAGTAAACACTGCTGACCTATTGATTTTTCTTGAAAATGACTCATACATCTTAACACATTAAAATGAGCATGATCTTTTGTGTCTACTAGTATTTGCTGATTAGAATTTCAAATTACTATTTTCATACGAAGAAAGCAAGATGATCAAACTTTTTACTTTTAGAATATCTAGTGACCTATGAAGTTCTGAGTTCAATCAGTTTCGGAAACAAACGCACCAAAAAAGGCCTTCCATATAAAACACAATATTGCCATTACAAGAGCAGTTCACAAAGCAATATTTTGAATTCAGCTTCAGCAATGCTCATGAAATGTATATAGTCCAAAATGACAAACTCAGAGTAGCAAATTAAAGAGGCCTGTGTCGTGTTTCTCATATGAAAGATGAAATTCTTTAGATGACAGATGAGGCTAGGATATTGCAATTATGGATAGCTAAGTGAAACTACATATTAAATCTATTTTTTCTGTCACAAATTTTGTCATATGAATTTCAGCACTGTATAATCAAACATTAGTAATAGAATTAGATATGGAAAGGAAAGACATTAAGCTTGTACAAATAAAAAAAAATGATGCTCAGCAGTCTAGAAGGCCTACTATAGAAAGATATTGAAACAGTAACTTTCTCTTTTATCTAGTCCATCCATCCATTCACAACCCCCCCCCCTTTCCCTATTTATTGATGTTTATCTACACAAGGTGGAGTGTCACTTATGTGGTCAGGAAACTGCATTGTGCAATGAGATGCTTTGTTATATAAATGCAGACAGAAGCATTGGCCATATATTATGCTTCACCTTGTTTAAATGTAAAAGTAAGCACATTTCTGAGGCCACTGAGACTTTAGCATGTTCATCTCCATACATCCTTCACAGCTTCTACTTGTCCAGATACTTCATCCAAAGGAGCAGATAGCACCCTATACTGCCAACTTGATCTAGTAGCTATCAAAAAGTACATGTGGAGTACGTAAGCTTGCTCTTGGCTGGATCTATTGCAAGATGGAGAATATGGCAGAAGGGGTAAGAAATCAGGGATATGAGGTGGCAGACATGGTTTACTATCAAAATCTTGAAAGTCATAATCCCAAAACCATAACACTGAATGACCAAAACACTCAAGTCTAATATCTAAAAATGTCTAATAATGAATTCTCCTACCAGTGTGGGCCTAGAAATGAGTCCTAACATGGGTCCTGCAGTGGGGCAAGTTCATTAATTTGACATTACAATCTTTAAGTATTATGGTCTTACGTTTATGATTTTCAAGATTGTGATAGCAAACTGGTAAACATATTATTCTGGCTATTGGAGTGGTAGTTGTGGAATGCTCATGATGACATGATGGATTTTTTTTTCTTTAAATGACTGAATTAAGTTATATTATTATTATTATTATTATTATTAATTGTATTTCTTATATAACTATATGTATAAAATCAAAAATACTTTGTGAGAAGAAGGAAGTGACTCAAAGGCCAGCATGCAGATTTGAAATCCAACTTGTCTGGTTATATACCGAGTTCAGACACATTTCATAAATCATAATCTGGGATAAATAAAGCATGAAAGCAATGCAAAATAATCTCCCAGTTCCTTCCCAAACACTCCCATGAAGTTCACGAAGCTTGTGCCAGGTGCAGGTGTACTGTTGGCGTTCCAACACCAAATATGGCCAGCAAGCGATCCAGGTACGAGCTGTTTCCATGTGCACTGCCTGCGTATGCTACGCCAGCACAGCTCCCGGCACCTGTATGTTAATTACCCCATTTGCAGCAGTGTAGCATGCAAATGAAGGTATTTAGGGATCCAGGAAGTGGTGCAGGTGTAGTGTAAGCATGCAGAAATGTAAACCGTAAAAAAACGGTTTACATTTTTGTAAACATAAAATCGGAGCCATGACAGCTGGCCAAACACATGCATTATATTGTTAATAAATGCCAATGGCTAAATATATAACCATTGGCATAAAAAAATGTACAAAATATAAAAATAACATTTAATTTTTTTTTTTTTCGCACTATCGTGACGTTTGCACTGTATCTAGGAATTAGTAGGCAATCTCATGCAAATGAGAGGAGTTATAGTGAATCACAGATTCCCCGCTGGTATAAGGATGCACCTCACAGCGTAGAGATTTGCCCATGAGATAAAGATGACATCAAGAGAGGGGTGTGTCACCTTTGCTGTAAGCACATTGGAGCACTGCTAATCCGGTTTGCCCATAGCTAAGCAAAGTTGCAGGAAAGGGATGTGTTGAACTGGCTTTAGCTTTGCTTAGCTGAAAGTACACAAGGTAACCGAGTATGCATGTGAACAGAGATTAAAAAGCGCTTAAACTCGGTAAACTGGTTTGCATGGCGAGCACTGGAGCTGAAACAGGAAGGATATAGGGAAAAAAAAGGAAATGCTGCAGCAGTGAAATTGGCGTACAAATGACTAATTTACACATAGGAACCTACAGTGGGCCATTGACAACAGCTAACAAGGCTGTAAGCAGCTACCTGCAGAACAGGAAAGGGGAGGGGCTGTACTGCAAAGAAAACAGTAAAGTGTCACAGCAGAACAAAGCAGAATTGCATTATATCAGCTACAAAACACATTTTGCAAGACGTGACTGGGTAGGGAAAGTACAAAACAAGACAGTTGGCAGGTGGATGCATGCCTGACAATGGGAGGGGATCCAGATTTAAAAATGAATTAAAGGGCAACAGATTAATCAAGGCAGGCAAGCATAACTCCGCACTACAGGCCCCACACTTGCAGTACTCACTGTAAAACCCATAATTAAGATACCCTGCAGCTGGAATTGCTCATACACAACCAATGATATCAGCAGCATCCATAGCACAATAGTATAAAGTGTGAAAGCACCTCACACACACTTGTGTATTCCCATACACTCTGCACCATTGGTGTATACATACGGGGAACTTTTAATATGAACATGTTAGGGGCTGCCATAGCTTTGATCCACCAGCATGTGTTGGAGTCTGAAGGTGGTGTGGAGGATGATGCTGACAGCCACCTCAGGCACCAGAGAAGGAGAAGAGTGTTCAGACCCAGGGTAACCTACCAGGGGCTTCATGATCTGGAGATAGTAGAGCATTACAGGGTGGACAGGGACACCCTACAGCAACTTGTGGAGCCACGCCGCAGAGCCAGAACAAACAGAGGGGAACCCATCCAGTGGATACGAAGGTATGTTTAAGCCTGAGAATACTAGCCACAGGTACCTTTCAAAGGCCAACTGGGGATATCATGCAGATCTCACAGGCATCAGCATCCAGGGTACTTCACAAGTTCCTGGATGCCATGTTACCACATGCCAATGAGCACATATATTTCCCCCGAATATAGGAGGAGTTGGTCAGAAATATGCGTCTCTTCTGTGTGGCAGAATGCCCAGAGGTACTGGGTGCAATAGACTGCATGCACATACACATCAAGTCACCACCCGGTGAGCAGGGTAGGTGCTACATAAACCGCAAGGGATACCCCTCCATCAACTGCCAGGTCATGTGCAATGCCCAGGGCATTATCATGGATGTGAGTGCTGGCAGCCCTGGAAGCTATAACGACTCCCACATCTGGCATGCCTCACAGCTGTATCAGGTATTTGCCAGGGGGACATCCCATATGGCCACCTGGTGGGGGATGCTGGCTATGCACTGGAACCATGGATTATGACTCCCATCAGAAATGCACAGACACCCATGCAAGAACGCCATAATGAGGCACACACACAAACCAGAATCTTCATAGAGCATGTGTTTGGGATGCTTAAATCACAGTTCCATTGCTTGGACATATCTGGTGGAGCCTTACAGTACTCGCCAGGCATGTGTGCCCACATCGTCATAGTATGTGCCATGCTGCACAATATGATCCTATGGAAACAGCTGCAGCAGGGACAGAATGGTGAAGGCCCTCATAGCCCACCACCATTGCCAAGGCCCCCACAGGCACAGAGGTACTAAGACCACGAACAGCCTGAGCCAGCCCCAGTATGCAGATGGAGGCATGCCAGTAATCCTCTTGGCAAGGTATGGAACGACAGTTTCACACTGACACAGGTAGCACCACAAGACTGACACCGCTTCTCCACCTGCATACAGTAAAATGGATGGCAACACACACAACCTGTGTATAAATTGTCATGTATGTCTACTGTGTCGTGTGCACACAGGCAACCTTCAACAATACAACAACAGCTGCTACCACAACAAGGTAAAACCAACACCTGTGAGCTAAATTAAATTAAGCTATCAATTTTTTGCCAATACTGTATGTATGGGTTATTAGGTTCAGTAGGTTAGGGCTTGGCTAGCAGCCCAGGGCATTCAACCTAGCCAAAATGTATAACTTTTGCCACCCCAATAATTAATTAACTGTCTATCTAGAGAGTAGAGAGGAGGGTATGGGATCCTAGGTGTATCCCTGGTTCCATCCACTCTTTAAAATTCTCTCTTCAAGTTAGTCTTGAGTGTTGGGTGTAATTAGTATGATTGTTTCAAAGCAAGGAGAGTTTCTGATAGAATCTGTCTCTCAGCATGTCCTAGTTGTGTTTCTAGGAGTTGTGCTATTGTTGTTGTGTACTGTGGTGACATGGATTCCCATAGGTGGAGCATGATTATTAAGCTTGAGTATTACGTAGCTTTGTAGGCCAGCAGACATAATCTCTGAGTAAGCGAGATGTCACTGGTAAAGCAGGGTTTATTAGGTCTCTGGCTGCATAGGACATATGTTTGAAGCCATTAATCCAAGCCAGGGCCGTGGTCCTTCCAGCTGTTGGAAGTGTCTTCTGAGGTACATCCCAAATGGGTTATTATACTCTATGATGGGACTGATGAGTGATGAGTAAAGGGGCACTATAACCTCAGTATGTCTAGATATGAACCCTTTAGTAATCAGATGGCCTACATAGAAGGATGTCCTAACTACTTTGAAGATATGATTGTCAAAGGAGAGAGCACTATCTACCTTAGTACCCAGATCCCCTATTACCTCATCTGTATTAAGGTGGCTGCCAATTATGTATTAATATGTGGGTGTTTAGTTTTTCCCAAATGGAATGACCATGCAGTTTGTGGCACTTAGCTTGAGGCCATCACTTTGACACCCTGTGTTGGTCTCTGTGAGGCCCTTTGAAGGATGTCTCTGCCAGCTGGACTGCCAATTATGGCTCCCAGTTTTCAGTCATTGCCAAACATGGTCTGCCGTAGTCCACCTGTGTTTGCCTGAACCTCTGAGAAGTATATGTCAAACAGTAGGGGTCCCAGGACTGAGTCCTGTAGGACACCAGTTGTGACTGGTTAAGAGTTGGACCTGGAGGCTGCTAGTCTTACCATGTGGGTTCTGTGTGGAAGCCTGTTGGCAACCCATCCTGTGATGTATGGGTTTATGTACAGACTGGTGAGTTTGTCAATAATACCCGAGTGAGGAATGGTGTCAAAAGCCTTGGTGAGGTCCAGGTAGTATGTGTGAACCACCTCTCCCCTCATCTAATGTCTTGGTGACTGTCTTTAAGATGTCAAACAGGTTCAGTAGGCATGATCTGCACTCAACCAAGCTGACCTGGGTTGGATCAAGTGTTTGGAAGTTACGAATGTCTTTGTTAATGAGTGCCATGAGAATGGGCTCCATAGCTTCACAGACCAGGCTAGTCAGGCATATGGGGTGGTAGTTACCATGGTCATTTGTGTTTCCAACTTGGTGGAGTGGAATAACCGTTGCTATGTACCATTGTATGGGCATGTAGCCTGTGCAGAGGCTGAGGTTGAAAAGCTTAATTAGGTAGGGGGTTATTTTGTCTTGTAGTGTTTGCAAGATGTAGTCTGGGACACCATCTGCCTCCATTGATGCTGTGTTTTGCCATTTGAGAGGGCTATTTCCACCTGTGTGTCTCTGATGTCTGGGATACTGTACTTTTTGGGTATTGTTGTGGGCTCTTTAGGGGGTGAAGTTTGCACTGAATGTATCTGCAAGGATGTTGGTGATATCAGTAGGGTCAGTATATTTTCTGCTATATTGCACCGGCACAGCGCAAATCTGTGTGTTACCACTTAGATCTTTGACATAGCCAAAGAAGGCTTTGTGGTTATCTTTTGAATCCTTGCCTATTTTCTTGTTGAAGTTAGCCTTGGATGATTTCATGAGGGACCTAAGTTTCTTACTAATACTGGTCACAGATGTCTGTCCTTCTTGGGATTTGCTGTTTTTCTGGACTACTGTCCTACTTCTGTTGTAGAGCCTGTTCATTGCAGGGGTCCACAAGACTGGTGTCCTTGTCTTGGAGGAGCGAGTCTTGGTTTACCAGTGATGACACGATCCATACATCCTTGTAGGTGCTTACACAGTGCATTTGTAAATCTTTCTGTATCTTGAGCAGTGTTTTCCCTTAGCGTATGGGGTGCAAAACCGCCCACCTCTGTCTCTAGTAGTGTGAATTTAGCTGTAGGAAAGGTATACACTGTGGTTTCCATGGGTGGGGGAGATAGATGGGTGTGGAAACAGTGAATAGTTCATGGTCAGATCTAAATAGTGACCAGTTTACCTCTGCTGTGGTGCACCTGATGCCCATGTTGGTGATTACCACTTCTAGTATGTTTCCACCCCTCGTTAAGGATTTTACCATCTAATACAGGGCATATGAGGTGATAAATTCCAGGAAGCGCTGGGCCTGGAAGTGAGTACTTGAATAAGTTTCCCAGTTAATGGTAGGGTAGTTGACATCGACCAATACCAGGGTGTGTGTGGTAGGACTGTCATGTTTTCCACTGTCTCCAGGTAGGTGGAGTGGTGGTCCTGAGTCATGGAGGGTGATCTGTAGCAGGCCACAGTTTACATTGCAGTTGTGGCTGATGTTAGCTGCACATGGATGATCTCAGAGGTATCATGCTGCCCCACTAACCTGGAGGTGTAGGTATCCCTGATGAATATGGATACACCCCCTGCATGTCTGTGTCAGTCCATGTTCTGTGGCTGAAATCTGTGGTATGAGTTGTAGTCCAGTAGTGCTGGTGTGCTCTCAGGAGCTTTAAAACAGTTTTCAGTTACTGCACAGATGTTGATGGTGTCCATACTGAGGAGTGCTGTGAGTGTGTGCATTTTGTGATTACAACTCATGGCCTTGAGTAGCATGACCCTCATTAATTTTGCTATTGTGCTGTTTGTGGAAATGGGATTCACCTTTGTTGCCTAAAAAAGGCACCATGGGGGCGCCAAGAGCCTTGGCCAGTATTCAAAAGCCTAAGGCTGACACATGCAAGCCAGTATGGTATTGTTGCATGCATGTTTCCCATCTGTGCTTGTTTCTCATCTTTCCTGTAGGTAACCTACTGGTAAGCAATAGAAAGCCTTAAACTGATACATGTTCTTCTAGCTTCCAAAATAGGCTTTTGGAGTGATTAAGTAGCAGTGTTCTGTACTGTCTTGCTGTACTTAACTGTTTTCTGATTACATGATGATCTCACTGTATATTGTGATCTGAAAACTCTGTTTATTCACATATTATTTCTGTGATGGCCTGCACTTTAGAGGTTCACAAATAGGTAGTAGGCTATCTGCCCAAGGGCATTTGGAAGCATAGCTACAGTGTGTTGGCTTTCTCTGCACCATTGATGAAGTAAATGAGCCTCTGTCAAGCATAGCCAATGAAGTGATTCCAATCAGAGTTTCCAGAAGCTGTTGAAGACTGGGGTGGCGGAGGGTGATAGGGACACTTAGTGATCTAAAAAGGGCATGTTTACGTGAAAATTCAACACCATTCAATTTCCCCAACAGGTTTTGCAGCTATAAAACTGGAGGGGCTCCCCCTCCCCCTGGCTGTATGGTTCTGGGACACATGATCACAGGGGTGTATATTCTGTTACCCATTCACACATCAAGGTTTCTCTTGAAGTTTGTTAGTGAGGGGCTATGCCTAATGTAGTTAGGATTTTAATTTATAGTCTCTCATTTCATTTGTTATGTTTTTATTTCAAGAGAAAGTGAAACTCAGTGGGTTTGGGCGCATTCACCCTTTGCTTAGCCTAGCTTACACATAGAAATCAACTAAATAGGAAATAGGCAGAAGTAACGTTAATGTCAATAGTGTGATGGTTACAGCATTTGCATAGTATCTGTGCATTCATGGTTCAAATCCCAATAAAGTCAGAGATGTTTTTCATGTTAAAAAGTATACCTTAATCACAGCTTGCATATTTAGGTAGCAATCTTCAGTATAATAAACATTTGAAACACCCATATAAACCCATGTGTGCCGGAGAGTAAAGTCAACAGAGATTGTAATGTTATGTAAGCACATAGTGAGATGTTACTTCACTGAAATATATATATATATATCCTGAGTAGTTAGCAGATGTGGCCGTGTTAGCGTAGCACAGGCTATGCATTTTTAAATTTCGTTTAACTGTGTTTAACTGCTGCTTTAATGATGCACAAACACTTATAAACATGCTTACAACTGCTTAAATGAGCCTTATTCTGGAGTAAAAAACATTTTTAAAGAATCACAGGTCTTGAACCCTGCACCATGCACACCATAGTCATGGGACTTACCACTAAGCCATCTGAGCTGTATACATGTTTCATGGTTTTTAGACTACATCTTTTACTATAAGCATTCCATAGTATTGACCACAAATGGTACAGTCACTTTGTGTACATATGTTCAGTACATTGCAATGTACTGTAGTTTGTGAATCAACATATACAAGTCTACATATGTAAAACTGTTAAAAATTAATACTAAATATAAATACACACACACACATATATATATATATATATATATATATATATATATATGCGTCAGTGATGTCTGCATATATATATATATATATATATATATATATATCTTTATTTATTTAGTTACATCTATAGCCATATATATAAACTATGAGCACACTTTGTTACATAGATGCAATCCAAAGGAATTGAAGTGTACACAAAACACATACAGCTCTGGTATTATAACTATTAATATTAACTTAATTCACCATAGAAGGGATGGTTGTTGTGTATGTGGAGTTTGGGGTGGGGGAGGAATGATGGGTAATATAATTATGCATCAAGGAGAGCCTAGGTTGGATGTCCAATAAGTGAACTGGAGGTGTATACATGGAATATGGAGACAACAAAAAAGGACAAAAAACAAGAACCATTCTCATCCCTAATATACCCAGTCAGGTCACATTGCAACATTTAATTCCACAAACATATGAACATTAACATGTATCACACATATGTACACCAACTGACTGTCACATTTGTTTTCAGTAGTGAGGAATGCCCGTAGTAAATTATATATTCTAAACACCATAACATTGGCACATATCTCAGATGGCTTAGTGGTAAAGTCAGTGACTGTGGTGTTCATGGTCCTGGGTTCAAGAGCTGTTAATTTATTTTGAGGGCCAGAATAAGGGCTGTTGAATTCAGGTTGATTAAGGCAGTTGTAAGCAGTTTTGCGTGGGTTTGCGTGACTGTAAGCGGTGCTTAAACAGTTAAACGGATAAGCGCTTCACAGGTGCAACCTTTGCTTACCGTCACGCAGACTATGAGCAAACTTGCTTACAACTGCTTAAATGTGTGTTAATCACACTTTCCCTACCAGTGCCTACTCTGAGAGGTAAAATAATAACCACTTCCAGGATTAGAACCTGCATCCATGTACACCATCCTCAGAATAACCTACCACTAAGCTACCTGTGATGTACCTGTGCCAGTTGTGTATTCAGACAGGATAAAACACAAAAGGGAAGATTGTGTGTAAATAGGATAAACCACCATGTACCTAATGAAAGGTGTATGCTATATATATATATATATATATATATATATATATATATATATATATATATATATATATATATATTATATATACAGATGTACATATAAGTTCATAGGTTGGTACTAGGCTATTGGCCCTAGGGCCTATATAAGCCTAGCCATAACAATTCCCTGGCTATTTCTTCCTACACTATTTACTTCCCTGAACCCCTGTCTAGCAGGGCGACTGACGTGATCCCTGGGGTGAATTTCCTTTCTCCCATCTAATCATCAAGGTTCCTTCTGAAGAGGGCCAAAGAGGTGCTCTGCTTGACATGTATGGGCAGTCTATTTCAGAGTCTGGGGAGTCTCTGGGTCAGGAACCTATCCTTCCAGCATGTTTTGTTTATTGTGATGACAAGGTTTAGATCCCTGGAGCATGTGGCTCTGAGGGATTGGTATTTATTTAAGTGTAGCATGTCCAACAGCTCTGGGTTTGACATGGCCTTGTATGTTAAGCAGAGATCACCTCGGAGTAGATGATATGCGACAGAGTATAGCTGGAGTTTTTTAAGGTGGTCAGGATAGGGCATCTGCTTTAGGCCTGTGGTTCTTTTAGTGTGGCATTTCTGCGGCCTTTCCAGTTGTTGCAGATGTCTTGAGAGGTACATACCAAATGGGGTGTTGTAGTCTAAAATGGGTCTAATAAGGGATGAGTACAGTGGGACAATGACCTTCTTTTTTCTGGATGAAAAGCCCTTAGTGATGAGGTGTGCCACATAGAAGGATTTCCTGACTGTTGTGACAATGTGGTTATTGAAGGTGAGTCCACTGTCCACCTGTGTCCCTAAGTCTCTTATCACACTTTCAGTGTTTAGTGTACTGCCACCTATGTGGTAATTCACTGGTACATGTTTTTTCCCAAAGGAAATAACTATACACTACTTGGCATTGAACTTGAGCCCATGGCTCTGGCATCAAACATCTGTTCCTGTAAGGCCCTTTTGTTGAGTTTCAACATCATTTGGGGATTCAATAATGGCTCCCAGTTTGCTGTCATCTGCGAACTTTGTTAGCCAGAGTCCCTTAGTGTTGGCCTGTACTTCAGAGAAGTAGATGCCAAACAACAGATGTCCCAGGACTGAACCCTGAGGTACTCCACTTGTCACTTGTCTGGAGTTGGATTTGGAGTCAGCTACTTTTACAGTGTGGGTTCTGTCAGTAAGCCAGTTGACAATCCATTGAGTGACTTAGGGATTAATGCCCAGCTTAGTAAGTTTGTCTATGATTCCAGAGTGGGGGATGGTGTCAAAAGCCTTGGCGAGGTCCAGATAGGCTATGTGGACTGTCTTACCCTCGTCCACGGCTCTGGAGACTGATTCGAAGAAGTCAATCAAGTTCAGGAGACAAGATCGGCCCTTCACGAACCCATGGTTGCCAATGTCTTTGTTTATAAGTTCCATGATAATACATTCCATGGCCTTGCAGATCAGGCTCATCAGACTGATGGGGCGGTAGTTCCCGGATTCATGGCAGATCCCCGCTTGTGGAGTGGGATAACTGTAGCTGTGCGTCACTCAGTGGGCATAAAGCCTGAGGTGAGGGTATGATTAAACATGATACTTAGGTGAGGTGCCAGTTAATTTTGTAGTTCATGTAGTACCCAGCCTGGGATGTCATCTGGTCCCATGGATGCTGTATTCTTAGCTTTGGAGAGTGTGTTTTTTACCTGTGTGGCCATTATTACTGGAATTTGGCAATCTTCCGGTATTGAGATGGGCCATTTAGGGGGTGAGAGGGGGGTGAAGTTGGCACTGAATCGATCTGCCAGGTTATTGGCAATATCCTTGGGATCAGTATATTTAATGCCATTCTGTTGTAGCTCAGAGCAGATCTGAGCATTGCCATTTAGATTTTTGACATAATTATAGAATGCCTCGTGGTTGTCTTTGGAATCTTTGGCAATTTTATTTTCGTAACTAGCTTTGGAAGATTTTATGAGGGATCTCAGCTTCTTACTGAGGCTGGTAAGTGAGTTTTTTGCATCCTGGGATTTTCCTTTTTTCTGCAATAGTTCCTTCTTTTTGTTGTAAAGTTTGTTTATGGCAGGGGAGCACCGGATTGGCTTCCTTATTTTGGAGGAGAACATTTTGGTTCTATTTGGGCTGGCACGATTCATGCATGAGTGGATGTGCTCGTACAGTGTCTTAGTGTAGGACTCAGCAGTCAAACTTTCAGTTCCCGTCTGCATGGGTGTCATGAAGTTTGTAACTTCTGACTTGAGTAGCATGAAGTTGGCTTTGGAGAAGTTTTTTATGGAGGTTTCCTTACTGGGGGGTGGGGGTGGGATGTGGATGTTAAGGGTGATTAGCTTATGGTCTGACCTGACCAACGGGGGGTTGAAAATATGTGTGGAGCATCGATTTCCCATGTTGGTAATGACCAGGTCTAGGATATTGGAGCCCCTGGTGGGACTATGGATTAGTTGATCCAGGGCATTGGAATTTATGAATTCCAAGAGACGTTGGGCAAAGGTGTTGGTACATGAGTAGTTTTCCCAGTTAATGGCAGGGTAGTTGAAATCACTCAGTATTAGGGTGTTTGGTTGTATATTAATATTTTCCAGTATGTTTAGAAAGGTGTAGTGAGAATCTTGGGGCATGGTGGAGGATCTGTAGCAAGCTACAATTTGGATTGCAGTCTTACCTAGTGTTAGTCACACCTGGAAAATTTCAGATGCATTATGTTGGGCAACTAACCTGGTTTGGTGGCCGAAAATTGTGGCAAGAGTTATAGCCTGGTATTGCAGGTGTACTCTCTTGAGCCTTGAACCAGGTCTCAGTTACTGCACAGATATCGATGTTCTTCATTTTTAGGAGTGCCTCGAGAGAGTGCATTTTGAGGTTTAGACTTCTAGCACTGAGTAACATTACCTTCAGATTTTGCATGCTTATACCTGTTATGGTGGTGGTTTTGTCCTTTGACCTTTGCCTAAAAAAGGCACTATAGGGGAGAGAGAGAGATAGATACATGTCGATATATAGAGATATACATATATGTAGATATATAGATAGGTTAAAAACATCTACACATCTATGGAGGTACATATAAATGTATGCAATAATATATATTATATATCTATATCTATATACATATATATATATATATATATATATATATATATATATATATATATATATATATATATATATATATACATACATACATACATGTGTTTATACAGCATCTGAAGTGTTCAAAACTGAGTATAACATGGACCATAGCAATCACACATTCTGCCACCCCCAAACAATATGAACATAACATATGAAGAGTAAATGCCAAGACACTATTACAAATATGTTCTATGGACATGAGCCAAATAGGGTTAGTCACCAATACAACTACAATGTCTGCAAATATCCATGACAGAAATACACAGGCATCTTTCATTTAGCAAAGCTTTATTACATTCCGATGTATTGCCAAAAGGATTCAAGGACTAACATTACCTGCATGCTATGCAAGAAGCATTTAACAGTGCCTTAATGAATCAGCCTGCAGTTACCATAGCATTAGTCCACTAAGGGAAAGGTGTTCACATAGGGAAAGAACCCTCACATACATATAGAATGTGCATAAATGCAGTTCCTACACACCTGCATCTGCTATGTACACCCACCAACATCTCCCCCACACCCAAACTAATTACAGCAATACATACTGCCATGCCATAACCAATTATTCACCCATTGTACAACATCTGCTGAAACTTTGACATACCTGGACAGAGCCACACTAACATGGCCCTATGTGAAATAGTTGCTGTTATACAATGGAACAGCTACTGATGTTACAGGGTTTGTTTGAGCAACTCCTGTTTCAGAGAGTTGAAATGTAATTACACCAGGAAGTGTTACCAATTACTGATTATCAGCACAGTATGATACACATTTATGCCAAACTAAAGATGTCTGGTGAGCACACTGTAAACCCCTAACATTATATGCATAGCCATATAGTCTTGAGCTGGTCAAACATCCTGGCCATACTGAAACATATGCAGAAGTATTAAGTACTGACAAACCTTGCACAAGTAGCAATGTTCAGATATATAACAGTAGTACTCACATTTAGACCAATTCTTGTAGACATTACACACAGTATATTTGTATTTGACTCCATACAGCTGTTGCAATAGATTTCAGACAACACTTCTGGGCTGTCTTCCTCACAAGTAAGGCAAAGGGACAATGCCCAAGTGGAGTACTCAGTTATACTCCACTGTTGCCATAGTATTGGCTAATGGAGTAGCTGCACAGCTGATGTGCATGTAATTAACTACTTTGGAACACCAATTGGTGATCAGGATAGCACATGTTACTGATCTCTAACTATAAAAGGATGGCTTGTCATACATTCAAACCATCTGTATATACCTTCAGAACAGTACAAAATACCTAACAGAAGATTGAAATACAAAACGAAAAAGATTAAAATACCAATCAATAACACCTCCAGTTACCAAGAAGTTATGTATATCAGTGTATGTAGTACCTGTTCTGTAATAATTACAGTGTAATCAATGCATATAGTGGAAATAGCTATATTGTAATGATGTATTGTTGAGCAGTAGTAATACCTTTAGTATTCTGTGTGTGTACTGCTGTAGGTCACAAGGCAAACTCCTCATACACCACAAGGGATGATATATATGGGCTTGGAATTCACCGATTCTTTTCCAGCCACTGTCAGTGTCAGGGTTGGTCTGACAAGTATGTACTATAACAGGGGATAGTATATGTTGATATATTGTAACAGTAAACATATGTATGGGTATATTAGTGAGATGAACATGTCAAAGGTGGGCTTACTGTGCAAATATGATTTGATGATTTGCATTGTGGGATATTGTGCCAATAACTGTGTAATGTACAGTATTCTAGGCAGATCTGTATTCCATTTACATAGCATCTGTGTTATGTTATGCAAACATTAGTTATGGCTATTGGCAATTACAATACTCAGTAACAGGATACATATGAATAGTATTCATCTGACAGTTTAGCAGCATGATAGAAAAGACAGTTGGAAGAGCTAGGTAACTATCCATGAACATAAGACATGTAATATCCACCTCTCTAGTATTGTTTGCAAGCAATAACAGCTGTGCATGTGTACATGTTATACAAATGTGTAGTGACCCTTGTTATAGGGCTGGGCCAAATAGCTATGTGCACACCTACATAGAGTGGATATTGAGAGCAGAGACACACTGGTTAAACTTTCAGGTATGTGTAGCCTAACCTCTCATTGCCAACCTAACAGCCACTTGCAAATACTGTATGTAAGGCTGTGCACAGTACTGGTAATGAAACAGGTTGCATATCATCTTTAACTCCAGTGTAACATCTGCAGTAGGAGTGTAAGATGTAGGAGACTGCTGCCCATGTGTAATAGCTGCATCATAGGAGATGGCTCACACTATCTGATTATATCCTGATCATGTTAGTGGCAGCAGAGTCTATTGGTAGTTGACTCTGTTTGGAGAGTGGGTGTCCATCCCCAACAGAGTTCATGGTTCTGGTGGATATGTGAGTATATACACAGAAAAAGACAGTTT
>NC_056737.1:527196612-527305393 GCF_019279795.1 Protopterus annectens | reverse complement strand
TAAGATTTAAATGTTATAATACAAGAGTTGCCTCTTTTTTGTGTACATGTTAATTCCTTTGGAACCCTTCTGTGTCACAAAGGGTGTTCAGACATGTTTATATATATGGCTATAGCTGTGTCTGTATATGCATATATATATATATATATATATATATATATATATATATATATATATATATATATATATATATATATATATATATATATATATATATATATATATATATATATATATATATATATATATATATATATATATATATATATATATATATATATATATATATATATATATATATATACACATGTATGTATATATATATATATATATGTATATATATATATATATATAATATATATACACATATATAAAAAATATATATATGTGTGTGTGTGTGTGTGTGTGTGTGTGTGTGTACACACATCCCATAAGTGCATATATGTATTTAGTATTTATTTATAAGTTGTACATATGTAGACTTGTCTATGTTGTTTCACAGAGTACAGTACATTCAAGGGTACTGTACATATGTACACAAAGTGACTGTCCCATTTGTTTTCATTATTGTGGAATACCTGTAGTAAAATGCGCATTATAAATACCATGAAGCATGTATACAACCAAGATGGCTTAGTGGTAGGTCCAGTGACCATGGTGTGCATGGTCCAGGGTTCAAGACATGCAAGGGGTGTTAATATTGTAATTTAGGACTGAATAAGGCACTTTTAAGCAGTTGTAAGTGAGTGTAAATGTGTTTTCATGACAGTAAGCAGCGAGTACAAACAGTTAAAAGACATATACAGCTCGCAGTACACTTGAAATGCCCTTCTTTGGTAATCCTGCTGATGTCATTCATTATGACACACACCTATGGGGAAGAAGTACTTCAGTAATGTCTTTGGTACGTACTATAACCATGTACTGCTGTAGTGTAATAAACTAGTTAGGTAGGGGTTCAAATACCATATATGACAGGTGTGTGTGTGTGTGTGTGTGTGTGTGTGTGTGGGAGACATGTATTTTCTGTATTGGTGGTTGTAAGTTTGTGACACCTGTGGGCAATGTGGAGGGGGGTTTGCATATATTTTATGTTGGCCGTACTCTATATCACAATGTCAACCATACAGGGATAACATATGTGCATTAGCTGTGAGGCTGGGGTGCAAAGCCATACCCATTCATGTGACATCAAGGCCAGACAATCATAGTTAGCAACCCCACTATCACCCAGAGCACACACTCAACTCATGTGTCATATGCACACACATGCCTAGGCAACAGCCAATACGTGGGTAGTACACTGCATATTGACCACTGATAGTAACTATGCAGTGATAGCAGTGGGCTACAGAGGGCATGTCACTCTGGCCATCTGCCAATATGCACGTACATGCACACAGTGCACCTCCACCATGTTCCCCAATGGACACCTGCACCACCTATGGTGCCTTCACATGTGACTCACAACGCACATACCATGCCTGACAACATGCTTACAGCTGCTTTATAGTGCCTTAATCACTGTGTATCCATTGGCCCTTGTTCTGCCTAGCAACAAAATAAACAACCTCTGCTAGGCTTGAACCCAGGACCATGCACACCATAGCTAAAGCGATTTACCTCTAAGCCACCTCTGATATGCATAACCCTGCTGTATTCACAAACATATCATCTGGCCCAGTCATTCAACAGTACAGAGTATGCATTCTAACATGCAGATGTATGTGTGTGTGAAAATATATTAATGTCTGCACAGATACAAGTGTATATATATATATATATATATATATATATATATATATATATATGTATAGTGAGTGAGAGAGATAGATATATATATATATATATATATATATATATATATATATATATATATATATATATATATCCACATATGTGTAAGCAGATATTTATATCTATATAGGTATATACGGACATACATCTGTAGATAAGGTGGGAACATAGCAGAAACATATATGTCCACATGTACCATGAATGGGGTTTACAGACACAAACAACATACATCATGCACGTATAGGTATTTCCCCTCCAAAGCAAAACATGTCTGACCTGCAATATACTACAAACTGTTGCAAATCCCATAACCAGGACCTTACACAACAAGGCCACAAGATGTGTACCCCATCCCACCTGTATGATGTCCTGGTATCAGTAACATATCATACAGTATAGTCAGGCTCATAATGACTCCCATTTTCTAGTCATCTGTTACCTTTGTTAGCCAAGGTCCCGTACTGTTGGCCTTTACTAAAGATATGTAGAATTCAAACAACAGTGGTCCCAGGAGTGAACCCTGAGATACTCCCCATGTCACTTGTCTGGGGATGGATTTCAAGACAGTTACACCTACAATTTGGGTTCTGTCAGTAAGCCATGTGGCAAACCATCAAGTGGCATAGGGATGTATGGCCGGATTAGTGTGTTAATCTATGTTTCCAGACTGGTGTATGGTATTGAAGGGCTTGGTGAGGTCCACATAGGCGTTGTGGACTGCCTTACCCTCTTCAACAGCTATGCAGACTGAGTCAAAGCAGACAATCCTTTTCAAGAGGCAAGACTGGCCCTCCATGAGCCCAATCTGTGTGGGGACCAGTGTTTGAGGGTTTCCAATGTCTGTGTTCCAAACTTCCCTGATAATGCATTCCATGGCCATGCAGATCAGGCTTGTCACACTGATGTGACAGTAGTCTCAGGGATCCAAGGTAGATCTCCCCCTGTGGAGTCGGATAACTGCAGCTGTGCACCACTCAGTGGGCACCAGGCCTGATGCGAGGTTATGATTACACATGACAGTCTGGTCCCATGGATGATGTATTCTTAGCTGTGGATAGTACGGTTTCTGCCTGTGTGGCCATGATTACTGGCCAGTAGAACTTTGTTTATACTGCCATTGGCCCTTTTGGGGATTAGAGGGGGTGACTATGGCACTAAACCAATCTGCCAGGATATTGGCACAATCAGTGGAAGCATTCTTTGCAATGGAATTCTGTCGTCGTTCAGAGCATGTCTCAGCATTGCCTGTTAGATTCAGGACATGACTATAGAATGGTGTGTGGTTGTCTGTGGAATCTGTTGTGATTTTAGTTGCATAACCAGCTTTGGAGGATACCAAGGGGGATCTCAACATCTTACTGTGGCTAGTAAGGGAGTTGTTTGCATCCTTGGAGTATCCTTTTTGCTTCAACAGTGTCTACCTTCTGTTGTATACTCTATTAATGGCAGGAGACCACCAGAGTGGCTTGCTTATTTGGGAGGTGAGCATTGTGGTTCCATGTGGGATGTCAGGAATCATGCGCAAGTGGATGTGCTCATACAGTCACCCACCTAGAAATACACCTCTGGGAATGCTGTAACCAAGTAATCTCTGTAGCACGTTGGGTAACTGCGTACTGCTGGAGTGTGATTTAGAACTGTGGTAGGGTTCCATCTACAACCATGGCAGTTATGTATGTTTTGTGTGTGTTTCGATGTCTGTGTAGGGAGCAATGCATTATAGCCTACTCACTTGCAAAACATTTCCAATGCCCTACCTTGGTAATCCTACAGGATTCATCTGTAGAACTGTCAGCTCCTGTCTCCATGGGTTTCACAAACATTGTCACTTCTGCCTTGTGTAGCATGAAGCTGGCTTTGGGGAGGTCTTTTATGGACAACTGTATATACATTTCTTTCGCATGTTCACTTTGATTAGCCTATACTGGGATTACTGTGGTGAAACTTCAATCTCATGTACTGTTGTGATGGCTTAGTGGTTAGTTACTGTGACTATTATGTACAGTGTCCTGGGTTCATGACCTGCAAAGGTGGGGTATTTTTGTCTGGCCAGGACAGAGATAAATGCATAAAGACTAATTGTGGAAATTAGGTTAGTCACACTTAATACAATTCAAATGCCTTACATTGGCAATCCTGCTGATGTCAATCACTGGGGAGTACACTTTTGGGGAAAAGAGTACTCCAGCAATCTCTGTGGTGCATGCTATAGCAGTGTAATGCTGTAGTGTGATAAAGAACTCTGGTATGGGTTCTAGTCTCACACATGGGAGTGGTGGATTCTTTGGTGTCTCTTCCTATGCCTGTGTAGAGAGTGCTGCATGTTTGGCTACATTCACTGTGATTCTTTGACCCTACTTTGGCAATCCTGCTGATGTCACCCACCTAGAAATACACCTCTGGGACTGTTGTAACCAAGTAAACTCGATAGCGTGTCCTATAACTGCGCAATGCTGTAGTGTGCTAAACTAGTTTGGTAGGTGTTCTAATCCCAGGCTTGCCAACTGTCTGTGTGTCTGTCTGCCTGAGAAGGGAACAATGCTTTTTAGAGTACTCACACTCCTTACAATTCACATACTCAACTTTGGCAAGGCTGCTGATGTCATCCACCTAGAAATACACCTCTGGGAATGCTGCAACCCAGTAATCTCTGTAGTGCATCGGGTAACTGCATACTGCTGGAGGGTGATTTAGAACTGTGGTAGGGTTCCATCCACAACCATGGTGGTTATGTGTGTTTCAATGTCTGTGTAGGGAGAAATGCATTATAGCCTACTCACTTGCAGGACATTTTCAATGCCCTACTTTGGTAATCCTGCTGAAGTCATTCCTTGTCAAATACACCTTTGGGGAATGAGTTTCCTAGTAATCCCTGTGGTGCATCCTATTACATCTCCATGCAGTAGTGTGATATAGATCTTGGTCATGGGTTCTATACCCACAAATGTCAATTGTGGATGATTTGTGTGTGTCTCACTGTCTGTTTTGTGAGCAATGCATTTTAGGCTACTCACTTGCAGGAAATTTAAATGCCCTACTTTGGTAAACCTGCTGATGTCATTTTTTGCGAAATACACATTTGGGGATGGGATAGCCCAGTAATCTCCATAGCATGTGCTATAGCTGCATAATGCTGTAGTGTGATAAACTAGCTAGGTAGGAGTTCTATTCCGAGACATGGCAGGTGTGTGTGTGTGTGTGTGTGTGTGTGTGTGTGTGTGTGTGTGTGTGTGTGTGTGTGTGTGTGTGTTGTGTATGTGTGTGTGTGTTTGTCAGTCATATCCTGTGTGGAGGTGGATGTGAGTGTCTAACTACTGGACATGTTGAGGAGCGGGTTTTGTAATTTTCCTATATGGTGGCCATATTATATGTCAAAATGTCCACCTCATGAGGATTACAGATTTAAATCAGCCAAGAGACTGGGTTGGCAAGCCATACCCCTACATCTGGCAAGAGGCCTGGTGAACAAAGTAAGCAACCCTACTATTACCCAGAATATGGTCTGAACCCATATGTCATACACAAACACACTTGCCTAGAAAAACCCGCTATGTTGCTAGTACCCTGCACATTGTTGACAGATAGTAAGCATGGTGTGACTGCAGAGGGCATGGCACCCAGTCCACCAGTACAATAGGCACATAATTGCGGACAATGTGCCTTCACTATGTTTCCCACTGGATGCCTGCAACATATGTGGTGCCATCAAATGTGATCCACAAAGGACATACAATGCCTTACACACATGCCCTGTATGGATAGATGTCACTAACACCAGGGAATACCTGTATCATGCTATCAATGCAGTTGCAGGGTCAACCTGCTGTCTATTAGCAGGTCCTGCCACACCAAGCCAGGATTGGCACATCTGATGATAACAGCCTGTGTACATAACATGTGCCAGGCAAACCAGGTACACTTAAACATGTCACTGTACATTAATGTGGGACGTGCACATCCCAGGAAATGTCCATGTCAAGGACTATCAAACACAGACATGGCATACATTGCAAATCAATGGTCACACACAATAGTAACCAGGATGACAGGATGGTTAATACAATAACCATCTGTGTGGGACATTGTAGACACTACTCCCCTAAACCACACTGCAAACAATTGTCAGGTGGCCTGATGCCAAGGATTACCCCTCACCCAGCCTTGTACAGCCATCTTGCACAGCCAACCAGTACACACCCATGAAGCAATGCACACATGCACATCAGTACTGATACCTTGTGTCTGCGTGTGGGGTATGATGTTCCCAACCACAGTCACACCGAGTATAACTCCCACTGGCATGACATCTGTTCATGTGGACAGCCATGTGTGGTATAACTCATGTATGTCTACTATATCTCTGTTGCAGATGTCGCTCACCAGCACACATATATGTTCTTACAGCACACCAACATTTCAGCTATGTGGCACATGGAGTTAACTGCATGCACTTGTAATAGTAATGGCTAGTCAGTCAGGGGTATGAAACCCTGTACTGTTAGGTGTGCGACAGAAGATGCTTAGGTTTTAGTCTCCCAGCCCTTCTCTGATGTACTTTGCCTCTGTCTGTCCCTCCTACACACTCTCTAGTGGATGTGGAGATGCACACGTGCTCAGCAACAGCTTGTGTTTTGTAAGTGATGGTCATGATCAGGTGATGGCCTCTGCACCTATTGCAGTCCTCCTCTAGCTGATTGCATGTGAAACAGCTGTGGTGACATTCTCATAGCCAATTGCATGGAAACACAATACAATATCTAGGGACATCATGGTGGTGTTTGCCCATGACAGTCGCTGTGAGTGAAACCTGTATCTGGTGTTTGGTAAACAGCATCACAGATGACATCTGGATATTCCTCAAACAACATACACTGTGGAAAATGGCCAAAAGACAGGAGGGTGATGTGCCAGACATGACTACAGCATGTACATGTAGCTATACTTCATTCAGACAACTGCCAGTTTAACAGGTTGTGTGTGGTAATGGCTAGTCTGTATGTTTTAATAACTGACAACACAGGGCTCTGTTTGTGAGGAAACCCCCATCTGTAGGGTCATCTGTGGACTGGTTAGTGTGTGGAACCATTTGTTTCATGTGTTACTCACATAACACACATCTGTGAACTGCAGAAGCATAGTGTGAGGATTGCAGTCAGTACATGGTGACAGTGATGAGAGTTACTGACATTGCATCCCTGATTGGACATACATCACATGAAACAGTGGCATGACCGTCACTATCTGAGGTTATCACAGTGACATGCCAATAATGGGCCACTGTTCATAGCTGCAGTCACAAGTCATCTACGCTTTGGACAGATGTCATGCAGTATATATGCATGTGTTGTGCTCCCTCTGCAAATGTATGACATCTGTTGTCTTGGGTTAATGGTAATATCTATGCATGCTGTTATAAGTAATCCTGAATGCTGTTGACTATTCCTAAGCCTTATCTGTGTTAAAACTGTAACACCATAGGCTGTATGGGATTAGAGTTCCCGGTGGAACCACCTGTCCCATTTCAGCTGGCCATGGCACCGGGCACCAGCACATCTGGGGCCCAGCCTTGGACCTCCACCTCTGTTGGCTCTGCACCATCTTCTGGTGCAACCACCACTGAGGATGGGGCTTGTCCCCCCCAGGAGCAGGTCCAGACAGGAACATGTCAGCCATCGTACGGTCCAGGCCGTGGTGCGTAGGGAGCTCAATAAGGGGTTTCGAGGCCAGCTACGCCAGCTTGAGGACAGAGTGGCACAATTAGAGGGTGAGCCTGCCCCTCCTAGACAGCTCCCAGCACAGCTATCTTTGGGGCTGTGAAGGTGCAGTGGTGGCTGCCCATGGGTGGGGACCCCCGTCCCACTGTTTCCATTTGGGGGCTCATGGGCTTGTGACTGCCAAACACCCCTCCCCATCCAAGGTGTTTCCACCCACATGTGTCATATACCGCCCCTGTATGCTGTCTTGTCTGTCATCCTACCCAACTTATCCTCCACGAGCATACCTACTCTCCTTCCCCAACATCCCACTCTCACCTTACAAAAACTGAAACAAAAGGCCAATCTGTTCCCAGAACAACTTTTGCCCCATACATAGCTGTCCATTTCACACACGTGTCCATTGGACACATGTAACCTTTTTAATTTGCATCACAACATACTACTGTGGTCCTCACCCCTCTCTCACCCACATGATCCTGGTATGCACATGACTCTTAAAGGTTCCAGGTACACATGATGCAGATGACCCCAGTGTACACACGACACTACTGGTCTCTCTATGGTTACCCCATTTAACTTTTTAATGATGATGATGTTGCACACAGCACCTTGCAAGAGTACTGTTCTCACATAATGATTGGACAGGAACTGTTTTGTTAATGTAGATAAAATGCACAAAGTAATGTATTTGGGCAATGTACAAATGTTTGCGTGTATTAATGACACATGTCTGTCTGAGGGAGTCCTGATATTACATAGGACAACACCACTACATAATACAGGAGTTGCTGGTGCTTTCCTTTTCATTCTTTTTTAATGCTTTGTTGTCATGTGGTTTGTTCTTGATATATCTATCTATATATATATATATATATATATATATATATATATATATATATATATATATATATATATATATATCTGGACATAAACACATAAACACACACACATACATCTACATAATGAAATACATTTCCTATACTGTTGAATGACTGTGCTGGACGATATGATTGTGATAACATCAGATGGCTGTATATCTGCCAGGGCTTAGTGACAAATCACATTGGCTGTGGTGTGCAGGGTCCTGGTTTCAAGTCTCGCAGAGGCCATTTATTTTGTTGCTGGGCAGAACAAGGGCTGTTGGATACAGAGTGATTAAGGCACTTTTAAGCAGTTGTGAGTGGTTGTGCACAGGTTTGCGCGATGGTAAGCAGTGGTTACTTTTGGTTACAGTTCCTTACACTCAGTTACCTTCTTGATTGCTTAACCTGTGTAGGCAGTGCTTACCCCCATGCAAACAGGCTGAAACCTGCTCACTGCTGCTTAAAAGTGCTTACTCCTTCTTACCCCCGCGCTAATTTCTTTGAAAGAAAAGAAAAAAGGGGTGATAAGAAAGTAGTGAAAAAGGGGCATAAAGAGGGTAAGACAGCAGGCAAGATAGCTAGGGATGTGCAGGAAGGGTGTAGGGAAGGTCCATACCTGTCCATTTCTTCTAGAGCAACAGCTGTGCATATGCAATAAATCTGGCAGTACATTTGGACACTCACAACCCTGAGAGAGGGGTGAGGACAACAATAGTATGTTGTGATGCCAATTAGAAACGTTTACATGTGTCCAGTGGACACGTGTGTGAAATGGACAGCTATGTATGAGGCGTGCTTTTTTGCGAGAACAGATTGCCCTTTTTTCTTTTATTTTTAGGTGAGAGTGGGATGTTGGGGAAGGAGCGTAGGTATGATCTGCTGGGACCAGCCTTCCCATACGAGCTAGGTTGTAGCATGTTTAAGGCAGATATGGTTTAGTAGTAGTCAACAACATTCATGATTAGTTATAACAGCATGCATAGGTATTCCCATTACCCCGGGTACCAGATATAAAATAGTTGCAGAGCAGCCCTCAAGCTGGCGTAGGTGGGCTCGAATTTCCCTGTCGAGCTCCCTATGCACCACGGCCCGGACTGTACCACTGGTGACAAGTTCCTGTCCTCTCCCACTCCTAGGGGGGGCTGAGCCCCATCCCCTGTGGTGGTTCCACCCGAAGGTGGTGCAGGGCCAACGGACAAGGAGGTCCCAGGCTGGGCTCCAGATGTGCTGGTGCCCGGTGACATGGCCAGCTGAGGTGGGACAGGTGGGTCTGCTGGGACCGGCCTTCCCATATGAGCTATGGTGTAGCATTTTTAAGGCAGATATGGGTTAGTAATAGTCAACAACATTCACAATTAGTTATAACAGCATACATAGGTATTCCCATTACCCAGGGCACCAGATATAAAATAATTGCAGAGCAGGCAGAACACATGCATATATGGGTAAACAGTGGTCATTACAACAACATGCAGGTTTCACTGATGGCAACAGGCCACCAATATGGGAGTATTTTAACATGACACATGCATAGACACAGATGTGAATATTTATAAACCAATAGGACATATGTCCCAACAAAGGTTAGGAGTGTAGACATACCAAATGAATTGTGTAAATCAGTTATTTTTGCACATATGGTAGGGGTGTGAGAGAGAGAGAGTTCAATTAACAACTAATAAATCCTTGCAGTTTTCACAACATTCATAGTCACTGCAGTGGTCAGTCCCTTACATGTATTGTTACACTTCCCAATGGCGTTATATTGTACGATGGTATGTTTGTAGATTAGTATGTATGGGACCTGTGTCTTACATACAGGCTTGACAAGATGTAGGTGTTAATGCAACATGTTTTGAGACTGCTCTCATACACTTTAGGTGAGATGCTGGGATGACACGTATGTTTGTATTTACATTCTCTGACAATGTACAAGACTGACTATCAGTTATATGTCATTAACAGCTGCCTACATTTCTTGAATCATCACACTAATTTGTCAGGGGGACAGGTCAAAAGGCAGGTGATGTGGGCCATTTATCAGGACATACTGGGCAGATTGGAACAGTTGAGCGGTATAAATATGCATACCACTCTCTATTTGAGCATTCTAGCATAATCTGTATAGTTGTTAAGTGTAAATATGCATACAGCTTTCTCTCTGAACATTCTAACAAACTGTGTGCAGTTGGGTGGAATGATTATGCATAGAACTTACTAGCGCTCTTGGGATCCAAAGCCCTGTTGTGTGCGACAAAAGCATTACAGTTAAGATCACTGTACACTATGCTATCAGGCAATTGTTGTGATGTTTTGCAATGCAATTTGTCTAATATGACTGACCTGTCTGCACTTCCAACATTGTTATACAGCACTTCATACACATTTTATCTGCATACCACAGTGTGGGTAGCACTACTTACTACAACAGCTTACTACAACAGTAATATTTAATAACTGCAACAGTACAACAACATATGACTGCAAAGTAAACAGAAGCAATGCTGAGGTTACACCTTTATTTGCAGCATATTACACAATTCTGTATATTGCTACAACACTTCTGAGGCTCTTACATTTATTTGTTATGACAGTACATGCAGGCTATTTACTAACCTGCCTCGTGACGCATCCTTTGCAGCCTAGCATCATAGGCTTGCTAGTTCGCAGCACACTCATCTGCAGCTGTCAGAGAAGTACAGTGATATTTAGCCATACCTATCCATAGTATACACAAGCTAGGCAATTATTAACTACATAGTGGAAGGAGTACTTACTCAGTTCTAGGGCATTCTGCATCTGCCTTGCCTCCTGGATCCACTGTTCCAGGACATCCCCCCTCCACCGCTTCAGGTCTGCATGGTGGTGCTTGACCTGCTCACCAGTCCGGGGGATACCTCTGACACTAGTGAGGTCATGGGCCAGACTGTTTCAGGCCTCCGTTTTGCACTGCGAGCCCTGGTACTAGCCCTGCAGTAGTCTCCTGTCATGGTGCTTTACCAGGAGCCATACCATGAATTTGGACTCCTGGATGCCCCAGCGCTGTGCTCTAAAGCGAGTGCCTTCTCCCACTCCAGCCATTCTGCCTGCAGGGGGATGCTACAACCAGTTATGAGCCGTATTCCCACCTCTTCAGTTTAAGTAGGACAAAGATTCCCGCACTTTTCCATAATTGGCCGCTTTCAAAAAGGCTAAGCTATGGGCACACCTGCTTACTTCAGGTTGGTAATGCTTAAAGAGGTGTACCTGTGGGCATACTGTATTGGCTTCCCTACACATTGCTCAATTACTTAGTTGGGCTGTGCTGCAGTTAGCATTGCTTATTGGTTATCTAGCATTATATTTGCCTTTTGTCAATGATGTCTTATTCATTACAGGTTATATATGTGTCTGGTATCGGTGATTCATGTGTACATACACTGTATGGGGTCCTGGGGACTTCAAAACTTTATTACAGTGGCACCTCGACTCTATGTTTACTGCAGTACTCCAATTCATGTATTTATGGTCTGTGGCGGGTTATAGAATATTACACTGTACATAGATTCAGTTCACATTTGATTTGATTTCCCTGTGGTGAGGATTAGTTTACTGATACCTCCTTTATATGTAATGCTATCATTGCGTAGTGGTTAACTACTGTGACTGTGATGTACAGTGTCCTGAGTTCTAGCCTTGCAGAGGCTGTTTATTTTGTTGCTGGGCAGAACATGAGCCATTGTGTACAGAGTGATTACGGCACTTTAAAGCAGTTGTGAGCATGTGTGTGTTTGCGTGATGGTAGGCTGTGCTATCTTCCGATTACAGTTTCTTAAATTCAGTTAGCTTATACTATGCTTAATGTGTGTGGGCACTGCTTACACCCAATCAAACCCACTTAGACGTGCTTACTGTTACCTATATATCTTTACTACTGCTTATTTGTGCTTACACCTGCTTACTAATGCCTTATTCATTATGACACTACCACTTTGATTACATGACATTATGATTACATGACATTAGTTAAACATTTCTTGCAGTACTCCAGTTCACATTTACATGTTATTGTGTAGGTTATACAGCAAAAAGATGTATAAATATGTTCATATACACATTCCACATGGAAAATGATGTGGTATAGTGGGACTCAAACTGTGAATGCCTGTTCGTTAGGCGGATGCTCTAACCACTACACTATTGACGTTAATGTTGATTCAGCATGTTTTTTTCTATTTGGATGATTTAGATGTGTAAACTACACTAAGCAGAGGACAGCGATGCACAAACACTCTGCGCTTCGCTTACACTTTCAATAATGAAGCAATACAAATGTAAAATAGGGACACGGGGAATCTAATTGTGATAGTTCTAGGGACAGGGGCTCAACAGTCCACTACGTGCTTGTGTGTTTACTAGTTTGATTTTATTTCAGTGTTCGTGGACACTCTTGTATGCTTAGCATACATTTCAGTATCCACGGACACTGAATTAATTGCTTACTATTAGAGGCGGGCTCTAATAGTAAGCATTGTAGGTTGTGCAACTGTGGGGGCATGTTAAAGCCTCTGTAGAGCACTTAAACACACCCCCTGCACTCGCACATGTTTCCTGTGCAGGTTGAGGGTGCGGCAGTGCACCCTCATAAATATTCATATGGTGCTCCTGTACCATCTGTAAGGAGGATGCTCGGCGCAAGGCTAAAACCGTCCTTTCGTCGAGCTTCATGAATCCCGGGGACTGTGTTTTATTGATTGAATTAGGTACCTTGGCTTTTTACCTTCAAAGGACCTGACACCACTTCAACTCTTGCTGTTTTTATAAAGGGAAAGTGAATCAATAAAAAAAACATATTTTCTCACATATCAAAATAAAATGCATTCAAGTCAAAAATACATATTTTAACATAATAAATGAATACTACTACCAAATTCATAAATTTAGTTTCTGATCTAAACTCCTAGAGGAAAATGCCCAATATTTCAAAATCATCCTAGTTTCCATTTGTAATAATTTACTTAAATCCCCACCCCAGTTAAAAAAGGTTGTACCAGCATTCTGAAAAAGAGCCCAGTATATGAAATATATAATGCTTCTCCACAAAGTGTCCATCAACTGGGTTATTCATTTTTTGTTCCTAATGTCAACCAAGTGTTCCAAATTTCAGATTTTGACCTTTCTTTTGTTTGACTTACATATCATAAAAATTTTCATGGGACAAAAATTAATGATAGATCTTTTGTTTCTAATGGCTATTTTAGTTGTGAGTCCTTGGGAGTGGTGTATATTACTGGGTGTGAACCTTTGAAATGATATGCTGGCAAAACAAAGAGAAAAGTGTAAATCTGAATTTTGGAACAGTTGGATGACATTAAGAACAAAAATTTGTATAGCCTAGTTGCTGGACCCTTTGTGGAGAGCAGCAAAAAATATAATAAATACAGTGGACTCATATTGTTGACTTGTAAAACAGAGAAGCAGGTGTACTATGGACTGTGTGTGTGTGTGTGTGTGTGTGTGTGTGTGTGTGTGTGTGTGTGTGTGTGTGTGTGTAGGGAGGGTTTGGTCTAATTTATAAGAGGTGGAATACTAACCTTTAACTTACTGTGTTATGGAAGATGGCATTATAGAATGTATTCCCTGTTCAACCTTACAAATACATGCTAACCCTAACCCTGCCCCTAAGCCAAACACTACGCCTTACCTTAGATAACCCCCTTCATAACAATATCACTACTCAAGACATTTTGGACACACACACACACACACACACACACACACACACACACACACACACACACACACACACGCACACACTGCACACACGCACACACACACACACACACACACACGCACACGCACGCACACACACACACACAGACAGACACACACACACACACACACACACACACACACACTTTTGCCTGCAAGTTGGAAGAGTCATTGTATTCAGGCAAGCACCTGAGATAATTATTTTGCCTTTTTCTTGCTTCCAGGTTAGACGGTATTTCTCTCACATATGCAATTTTTTTGAATGCAGGTCAGTTCTAGATCATTTTAAATCTCGCAGTAGAAATATTGTCCTCACATGAAGAAATAATTGTCTAAGATTTCCTGATCCTAGAAACTAATTCAACCATAGCAGCATTAAAAAACTATTGAACTATGCAAATATTTTCTTTTCAGCTAATTGTAATGCATGTAATATTCCTCAGCTAAAGTTTTATGCTTTTAAGACTTAGTTTCTTTCTCTTCTGTTGAAATGGAAGAAAAGTTCTATATTTTTAACTTAAGAATCTATCACATCTCCAGTTTTGTTGACCATTCTGTTGAAAGAACAGACTGCTGGTTTGCTGAAAATTTGTATGACAGTGAAAGAAATAATATAAATCCTTCAAAAAAGCAATATTTGCATGTGTTTACTGCTTGATGCTGGTCCTCATGATCAAAAATGTCTTTTAGCTAGTTATTTTAGTGAGAGTACAGAGCTTTTTTATTCATAGCTTTTTATGGTATTTGCTTGCCTTCATGCCTGCTGACCATCCTGCCTCCTTGATTGATTTCCCCCATACCAAGGGCATATCTAATACTACTGGAGGAATTGTCATTTAGGCAAAAATGAGGACATGTTTCTTTTAGCTATAATTCCACCTCCTGTTAGCTGACATAAGCATATTTGTCACCGCAGGGGCATGCTATGTCTTTCTCTCAGATCAGTCACACTTTTTCACATGGACAGGCAAGGGCTATCACAACTGGCATCAGTGTGCCAAGTCCATGTATTCCAATCCACAGATTTCACTTGCAATGGGGCAGTTTAGCTGACAAGAAACTACTACCCCCTCCCAACAAGATGGGCAAATAACCATAAGCCAATCATTCCCATACTCCCCTGCCTGGTTCTTTTTATTTATTTTATTTATGTTTTTATTTGTTTACCAAGGTAGTGCACTGATCTCAGTGGGCCATTTGTAGGCATAACCCAAGTCAATAGGATCACATAAGAAATTAACAAGGTGGTGCTGCGGTAGCATTGTCACCTCACAGTAAGACATTGTCCTGTTCGATTCTCAGCTAGACCGTCTTCTGTGTGGAGACATGCATGAATGGGCATCCCTTCGTTGAAGGTTATGCTTCAGGGCTGGCAACTTGGCACGTAAAACTCTACTGCCAATCATTAGTGGACCGGAGTTCCGCTGTGGCGACCCCTAACCAGGAAAAGCCAAAAGATACAACAACAACAACAACAATTTGCAGATGCAAGGATATGAAAAAAATGATATGCATATTTACAGATGCAAGAATATCCTGCAACATTTAGTTTAAGGGGCATTCCAGCATACACAAAACTAATCGAACTTGAGTCATCAGGGTTGCAGACAGGGCTTCATTTCTCTGCACCATACAGCTGAGTGTTTCTTATCCTAACCTGGAGAATTCCTTTAGATCCCTGGTGACTTCAAAGCAAGGGAGGGCTGCAGGTAGCTGGTGAACAGTGGGTTAAACAGAATGAGGCAGAGCTTAAAGGGCATAAGGTCAATGTTTAACACAGTTACAATTTAAAATAAATACCCTGCTGTAAATTGACTTCTAGCTGCAGCCTTACTGTTCAGAAAACATACCAGGGATAATCTGAGAAAGATACTTAATTTCAGGTGCACGGGATGATTAAATATGTCCACTATAATGGCACAACAAAGTCCTACAGCTCTGAATACAGAACTACTTGGTACTAGTTACACAAAACGACTTAATTCAGTGCATATCTGATGGAAACGTACGCACTCTCGTGCAAATGAGCTTTCCGCAATTAGAAGACATGAAAACTAAAGAAGGGAGTGAACACCCCTCCCCTCCTCAAACACAGCAATTTTCCAAATGATCATATTGCTGGAATTTTCATAATTTATCAAAATGATTACCTTGATTTGATGTCTGAATGAATATCTTAATTTCAGAAATGATGATAGCAATATCACACTATGTAAAACCACTTGCATTATTTAGCCTGAAAGTGAATAAATCTTATCCATAAAAAATGCATCTCACTTAATGAAGACAGCTAAACTTTTCTATAATCTAATCTTCAATTACATTTCCTATAAGCACAGTTTGGATTTAAATTTACAACTGGCCAGTCTGAAGTGGCATTATTATGCAATTCAGAATGCCTCAAATATGATTAATAAAATCAAATCTGGATTTGCAAAATTAGACTTACACTCTCAGTAAAAACCTACCCAAGCAACAGGGACCTCCAAAGCAAAAACACAAGCAACCTCCACCCCCCAACACAACCCAAATGACACATAGCACACAAACTCATTGTGCCACTCAACCACAGCCCATAAGGCATAACAACATACCCAACACTCTAGTCATAGATGACTCTGTAGTCAGGCACACTGATGTTCCACTCACCAGGCTAAACAAGGAGAAAGTTACTGTCAGCTGCCTGTCAGGTGCCAAGATCTGCCACATAACGCATGCACTCAGGTCACTCCACAACAAGCACAAATATGACTCTGTCATTGTCCATGTTGGTGTAAATGACCTGAGACGTAACTCCTGGACTACATGAAAAGGGACATGGGGGAGCTGTCCGATCTTGTAGCCCAGGCAGGTATGACCCTAGCCCTGAGTAGCATCATGCCATCATCCAGAATGATACCACAGTACAAAGACAAAATGATTGACTTCAACAATTGGCTAAGCTTCTGGTGTCATTCTAAGGGGATCCAGTATCTGTCTGCCTGGGTTGACATGATCGACAAACCACGATGCTTTGCCAGAGATGGCCTACACCTGTCGCCCTTGGGATTCTGGATACTGGCTAAGGCTCTAGTCACCCCTATAGTTCCTTTTTTAGACATGGTTCAAATGACAAATTCACCACTGTAACAAGTACAAGCAAGCAGAAACTGAGGGTATTGCTACTCAATGTTAGAAGTCTAAACCTCAAAATGGACTCACTTGAGGCACTCATTAAAATGGAGAACGTTGACATCTGTGCAGTGACAGAGACCTGGTTCAAGGCTCCAGAGAATACCCCTGCATTACCAGGCTATAATTCATACCACACCTTTCGGCTACCTAACCTGGACCAAAACACTAAAGGTGGAGGTGTGTCCATATTCATTAATGATATCCACACCTCCAGGCTAGTTGCTCAGCATAATGCATCCAATATTATCCAAGTGCAACTAACTCTGGGCAAGAGTTCAATCCAAATTGTAGCTTGCTAAAGATCCCCCACCATGCCTCAGGATTCCCACTCCTCATTTCTTGATACACTGGAAAATATTAGGGTACAACCTAACACCCTAATAATGGGCAATTTCAACTACCCCATCATTAACTGGGAAAACTACTCATGTACCAACTGTTGTGCTCAGCGTTTTCTGGAATTCATAAATTCCAATGTCTTGGATCAACTTATCCACACCCCCACCAGGGGCAGCAATATCCTAGACCTGGTTATTACCAACACGGGCAACCAGTGCTCCACACCAGAGGTCAATTCCTCGTTGGTCAGATCTGACCACAAGCTAATCACCCTAGACATCCACATCCGTCCCCAACCCCCTATTAGGGAAACCACCGTAAAAAATTTCTCCAAAGCCAACTTCACGCTTTTTAAGACAGAAGTGGCAAACTTCACGACACCCATGCTGACGGGCAATAGAGGTATTTCTGCTGAATCCTACACAAATGTACTTTATTAGCACTTACATGAGTGCATGGATCATGCAATCCCTAACAGAACCAAGATGCTACCCTCCAAAAAAAGGAAGCCAATCTGGTGGTCCCCTGCCATAAACAAACTCTACAACAGAAGAAAGAAACTGTTGCAAAAAAGAGTAAAATCCCATGATTGGAGGAACTCTCTGGTCAGCCTCAGTAAGAAGCTGAGATCCCTGATAAAATCCTCCAAAGCTAGTTATGAAAACAAAATTGCCACTGACTCTAAAGACAACCACAAAGCATTCTATAGCAATGTCAAGAATCTCAGTGGCAACACTACGATCTCTTTGAGTTACAGCACAATGACACTAAATATACAGAACCAATTGATATTGCCAACATCCTGGCAGATAGGTTCAGTGCTAACTTTACCCCCCTCTCATCCCCTAAAGGGCCCATCTCTATACAGGAAGAATGCAAAGTTCTTGTAGTCACGGCTGCACAGGTAAAAACACACTCTCCAAAGCCAAGAACACAGCATCCATGGGAACTGACAACATCCCAGGCTGCATTCTACATGAACTACAAAGCAAACTGACCTAAAGTACCATGTTCAGTCATAGCCTCACCTTAGGCTATGTGCCCACTGAATGGTGCACAGCAACAGTTATCTGACTCCACAAAGGAGGAGCCACCATGGACCCCGGAAACTACCACCCCATTAGCTGACGAAACTGGTCTGCAAGGCTATGGAACGTATCATCATGGAACTTATAAACAATGACATTGGTAATCTCCAAACTCTGGATCCCACCCAGTTCGGGTTTGTAAAAGGCAGATCACGTCTCCTAAACCTGATAGACTTCTTTTAAGTGGTCACCAAAGCCGTAGATGTGGGTAAGGTGGTTCACACAGCCTATCTAGATCTCGCCAAGGCTTTCGGCACCATTCCCCACTCTGGAATTATAGATAAACTCACTAAACTAGGTATAAATCCCTGTGTCACAAGATGGGTTGCCAACTGACTCACTGACAGAATCCACACATGTGAAAGTAGCAGACTGCAAATCCAACTTCAGACCAGTGACCAATGGAGTACCACAGGGTTCAGTCCTGGGTCCTCTCCTGTTTGGTATCTACTTCTCTGAAGTACAGGCTAACACAGAAGGTCTTTGGCTAATGAAGTTCGCAGATGACTGCAAACTAGGAGCCATAATCAAAACTCCAAAAGATGTGGACATCCTACAAAAGGGCCTTGTTGGGACGAATGCCTGGTGTCAAAGCCATGGCCTCAAGCTCAATGCCAAAAAGTGCATTGTCATCCCATTTGGTAAAAACTCTGTACCCATGAACTACCACATAGACGGTAGTCTACTTAACACCAAAAGTGTGATAAGAGACCTTGGGACACAGGTGGACAGTAGTCTCTCCTTTGATAATCACATCGCCACAGTAGTCAGGAAATCCTTGTACATGGCACACCTCATCACAAAAGGTTTCTCATCCAGGAAAAAAGAGGTCATTGTTCTCTACTCGTCACTCATTAGACCCATTATAGAGTACAATGCCCCTTTTGGTATGTACCTCACAAGACATCTACAACAACTGGAAAGGCCACAGAAATACCTCACAAAGAGGATTACCGGCCTCAAACAGATGCCCTATGCAGACTGTCTCAAAAAACTGCAGCTTTACTCCATCACAAATCGCCATTCAGAGGCAATCTCTGCCTAACGCACAAAGCTATATCAAACCCAGAGCTTTTGGACATGCTCCACTTAAAGAAATCCCAATCCCTCCGAACTACATTCTTTAGGGACCTAAACCTTGTCACCACAATAAACAGAACATGCTGGAGGGATAGATTCCTGTCCCAGAGACTTCCCATACTCTGTAACAAACTACCTATCTATATCAAACAAAGCACCTAATTAGCACACTTCAAGAAAAATCTTGATGATTGGATGGGAGAGAGGAAATTCACTCCGTGGATCACTTCTGTGGCTCTGCTCAACAGTGGCACAGAAAAATAATTTTCTTGGGTGGGAAAAGCCAGGGTACCTTTTGGCTAGGCTTATATAGGCCCTAGGGACAATAGCTAGTACCTACCTATGAACCTGTGAACCTATGAACAAAGCAGAAACACAATAGCTTCTACATTCATTTTAAGATCCGGACTTATTTCGGTTTTGAAATAATTTTATGGAGTATCAGTATAAGCTATGAGTTATAGTTTGTGCTGATATTACAGACATAGTTACACAGGGAGAATGCCAGTTCATAAACAATGAAGTATATTGTTTAAATGGCATGTTGCCAACAGTTTATGAAGATGAGTTTTCAGACAAGCACACTTCAAAATTACTGCCTTGATATCAGGTGAAATAGCTATGAACTGCAGGTTAGACAGAATGTTAATTACTGTAAAACATTCCTTGGTATACAGCTGTTTTTAATATATTTCAGAATGGAATAATACTAAATTACATATGTAAAAATATCATCAAAACAAAACAAAATCAGTGTAATGATATACAATTATAATTCTTGAACTCTGATACTAACTATTAATGAATACTGTGAATAAAATTGCTTTTGTAGCCACCTTCTTTGAATCTATCTGTATTGCAATATATTTCAGTTTTCAGTTTGAGCGCAAGTCTCTATGTGCAATTAAACCTTGTTATGTAGTGCTCGAATGGCAGTGAAACATTTCATCACAAAAAGTATACACAAAGTTGGTTTAAACTGACATTCGGTAATTGCCTCCACGGCCAAATCAAACATCTGGAACTACAGGACTCTTCCATACCTATGTGACCATCTGACTAGATCTGTCACTTAATTACTGGAATGCACTTTTTTTGGACTAAACAGGAAATGTTTGCATTCAGCTTTTAAACTGTGAGCTATATTACTTGGGAAATCCTCAAGAGAACACCAATAAAAGCAAAAAGCAATATTAATAAAAGAACTGATATGAACGGACCTACCCTCCCCAGGCACACAAATGCACTATTTGATGAAGAGCAGATACCTTCAACAGAGAAGAAAACTGTTGTAACTTGAGGACAAATAACCTTGCCATTCAGTCAGCTGTTTATTTAAAACTATGCCACATACCTTTTAGAAATATTTAGAATCTGCTGACAGTCAAAGAAAGAATGAAGGATGAAAAAGAAAGAAAGAAAAGGGAAGGCACTGTTCTATGATATATACATGGAGAAATGTATAATCACAATCAAACTATATAATATCATATGAATTAAAAATTACAAGCTGGACGGACTGTGAATGAATGAACAACTTATCGTCCAGTCTGAGATATGTTATTTACTGGATTTTTAAACTAGTATCTCATACAAAAGGGAATTTTATACTTAAGGTAGGGATCACGCTTCACACAAAAACAATTTTATATCCAAACAGAGGATGCATTGTATGAGGATGATTATTTGCTGGGTAAACACCAAGCCCTATCTGATATGCAAAACAGGTGAAAAGAACATTGAGTCTTATTGGATATGTAAAACAGGTGAAAAGGACACCTACCAACCACTAGCCTAGCTGAAATCCAACAGACTTGGCAGCTCCCTCTCTGTGTCCATTTAAATACTACAACAATTACTGGATGCTCACTAAACAAGATCAGTCATCCATCAGGACTGAATAAAGACATCTTTGAATCTGTTATTGAAATGGACCTTTATCACATGATCCAGGGTCTATATCAAAATTCCTAACACAGAAAACCCAGAATGTCAAAATGTCGAACCCAAACCATCGAATGTTAAAGATAGCGAAGCCCCGGAAAGATTTCGGTGGGCCATTCCATGGCTTCGCTATTTCCTCCACTGTGGTGTGAGAGTTACGGACCTTAGGGTTAGGGTGCGGGTTAAGGTAAGTGGATAGCTAGTAATGTATGTATGATGTAGTGTAGGGTTGTGTTTTGTTAACTGTATGTGTGTGTATTTATTGCTTTGTTTGTGTATAGTTTCGTAGGGTATGTGTGTGATAGTTACGGACCTTAGGGTTAGGGTGCAGGTTAAGGTAAGTGGATAGTTAGTAATGTATGTGTTGTTTAGTGTGGGGTTGGGTTTTGTTAACTGCATGTGTGTGGTTTATTTATTTTGGTGTGCTTGTGTTGTGTGAATGTTTCTCGGAACAGCGATTTATTTTCCCTGGGAAAAAAATTCGCTATTCTGAGCGTTTGATGTTTTCAATATTCGAAATTTCAAGTTTGAACATATGGTGTTCGACATCTTGGAATTTCGAATGTATGATATAGACCCGTACTACCTACTCTGTAGTGCACAGTTTATACCTAGGCCATAGATCGAGGGGATGTGGTCCTTACAGGTCTGAATAAACAACAGGGTGTTTATACCATTTGTGCATTTTGACTTTTGTCTTGCTTTTAGGTAGCCCTCATATTCAAATAATTACTAGTTCTCTCTGTTTACATAGTATCCTCCTTAACCATTGCCTCAGTTCTCTCTGTTTCCATAGGGTATTCCTTTTATATTGCTTCAGATGTTCATCACATTCATCACTGGTGCATTAGCCTTAGCTAAATGGATTATATCCTGCCAAAGATATAATGGCCAGCCAGCTTCTAAAGCTTCAGGGCACCTTCCATGTTCCCAAACCATGAGGCAGCTTGAGTTGAGCTGACTAAAAGACAAGTTTGGGTGTCAATCCCTTTTTACTGCAACCGAAGAGTAGAATCCTCTGAGGATTTTGTGGATTGACGTTCAGCTTGTGCTGTTCCTTTGCTGGGCAAATAAGTTCCCTTTGGGGAAAAACCATTTCATTAAATAATTTGGTTAGTTATTGATACTTTCCATTTTAGGAAAGTTATTTTAAAGCTAGGAGTTTGAGTTTTTATGGAATTTTACAAGAATGTACTCTACTTTTAAATGGGAGCAGTTTTTTTCTCTATCAGTTTAAAAGATGTTTAAGGAAACTGAAAATATTTTTTTTCCTCTGGATAAATTGTGCTTATTTTAATTTTTGGTGTGGGAAAGGTGTTTTCAAGTGCTTTTTACTGTGTTTGTCTGTCAAAAAGTAACTTTTAATGACTTTTTTTTTTTTACTGGCATTTGTTGCTTGCTTTGCCTGGGAAAGAGGCACCATTTTTTGCCTGACCATAAAACAATCTGTCCATCCTATGGACAGTCCTTCTTCCAGCCACAAAAATAATAAGGTAAGCAAACATATTTTGCTATCACAGCAGATTAGCATTTTTCCTCAAAACGCAAGTGGGTGACTGATGGCCATTAGTTATATCACAGATCACTCAACTTTTACCTGGGATCCCTCTGGTGTAGCACCTTCAGCCACTGTGGGTCAGGGGATAGCTATGTCCACTGCGACTCTTTCGGTTTACTCAGTGGGTAAAGGAGAGCCACTCTTGCTGGCCCTGACAGAAGGTACAGGGAAGGATTTCCTTTTTTGTCAGAATGCTGTTTCCATCCCTGAGGAATCTGTTGCTTCCATTAATAACACTGTTGGTCCCATTTTTCCTGTTAAAAAAGAAACAGAAAACTAAACATGTACCTACTCCTCCTCAAATTTCCGTAGACAGGAGTTCTTTACTGGGTTTGGCTCAGGATTTAATTCAGGCTATTGATTCTTCTTATAAAGTAGTTTCTTGTAAAGGAATGAGGGGTACCTGCTTTCCTGAAGACATTCAAGATTCTGAATCTGGACAGGAGGATGAAGAGACAGATACAGGGTTTTCTTCTCATATTTCTGATTCAGACTCGGAAAACAGCTCAGTTTCTGACTTTCTTTGTAGGAAGTTCACTTTCTGGGAGACTATTTCTAAGAATGTTCCAGTGTTTTTAGTAGGAGAACACTGATGTTTTTCAGTCTGTAAGAAAATAATATGAGCTGTTACAGAAGGAATTTACAAAACCTTTACCCATTCTTCCAGTTCTGTCTGCTTTGGAGGATGTGTGTGTTCCTGACAGTCAGCCAGCTGCCCGTAAAAAGGCAGATATAAAGTTCCTCGGCCTTAAGTTTTCATACAATCTTCCCAGACCTGATCCAGAACCTATAGCTTTAGTTAATCCTTCTACTGCTAAACAGTTAATACCAGTCCTACTATTTCTGATAAGGGTGGCAAGATTCATTGGCAAGTCTAGGAAAAAATGTATACCTCTGTAATTTTGATGTTCAGAATTTTAAATAATTAGGGTTATATGTTAAGGTTTATCCTGACTAATTGTGAAAGTATGAGAAATGTTTTCTCTTTGGTTTATTCTTGTAAGGACAAAGCTGCTTTAAATAAGTTATTTTTTTCTAATGTTCAAGTCACTACTCATTGTGTAAAGTGTGTGTATGACTTTGCTGATACTTCTTCAAAGGCTATGGCCACTGGTACTGCTTTAAGAGGTTTGCATGCATTCTCAGAACCTCCTAGATGATGTTTAAATTAGATTTTAAATTCTCCTTTAAATGGAGATTTAGTTTTTGACCCCTCTGCTGGAGAGATGATCAGAAATTGTGACGAATGGGTAGAGCTCATACAGGGACTCAATATGGTTTTTCACCCCTCCGTTTCCAATTTTTCCAAGGAATTCTCTAACTCCTCACCAAATTTTGGTAAGAAACAAATTAAACAGTCTCAAAAAATCAGGTACACAGATGTTTGTTTTAATATTTTATTTGCTTGACATTTGTTTACTGGGAAGTTCTGACTTGAATAATATCCCATTTTCAGCAGAGACCTGCAGAGGAAAGCTCTACATTGACATAATACGGTTACAGTTAAATAAAATTATTACAACCCTAATACAGAAGAATGACATACAAGCTAAATAAAAAAAAAATCAGCTTCAGCTCATACAATGTGAACCTATACATACATATTGCTAATATTTGGAAGATATATCAAGCTGAAAAGAACATTGCCAATAGTTAGAGCATTCACAAGTTGCAGCTCATACAGACGACATTAAACACACAGAGCACACGCTTTATAACAGACGTGAATAGATAGTATGTTGTATCTTTCGGCTTTTCCCGGTTAGGGGTCGCCACAGTGGAACTCCGGTCCGCTAATGATTGGCAGTAGATTTTTACGTGCCGAGTTGCCAGCTCTGACGCACAACCTTCAACAAAGGTACGCCCATTCACGCATGTCTCCACACAGAAGACACTCTAGCTGGGAATTGAACAGGACAACGTCTTACTGTGAGGCGACTAGCTCAGGCAAAAATGTATTTTTATACATTTAACCGTTTTAGAAGAAATGGCAAGCTGATTCTAGGATGAATTCTGGAAACTGCCAAAATCAAGGACAATTCAATAAGTCCGATTGACTATCAAACACTTTGTCTCCCCACCCCTTGACAGCTCATTTTTTTTCTTCCAGAAAGTCTGAATCGCTACTTTTCTCTTTGGTTACCTATAGTTTCAGGCAAATAGGTTCCGAAGATCATTCATCAAGGTTACAGATGGCAATGGGAGGAAATTCCTCCTTTCCAAGGGTAATTCCTCACCCTCCAGACTAGTCCTAGTTTGTTTTTTCTGTGCACTGCTTTTTGTTTAAACACCAGCCAGGCCGGCACATACATATATGTCATCACAGTCCAAAAATGATGCTCCTACTATGAACTTAAAAGTTTTGCCTCCAGACCAAGGTGTTAAGTTGCTGCAGAGTGTATCTCATTGTACCAGCCGTATCTATCATTTTAAAATAACACTTAAAATCTCCAGCTACATCACGAGCTCAGCCATGGATACAAATAGATGTCAATTACAAGGCCTGCAAACAGTTCCCAGCAGACTTATATGCAAGCCTTTATGTGGAGCCAGACCATCTGCTGCTATATACTATTGCCTAAGTCAACCCAGAAGAAATACAAAATGAGCACTTGGCCAGAAGCATGGCACTCAGACTACAGTTTCCATTCAAATGTGATACATTAAAGGAGATAAAATGTTAGTCACCCACCACCCTTCCCACAGCATCAAGGACTGACAGACTGTGCTAATGTAAATGCTTATCAGCTGTCAGTCTACCCCTTCCTCCTTAAATCATCTACTAACCTACCACATGCATTGTAAGTATGCTACCATACATATTTCCCCCACAATGTAAACATTTAGAACTTTTACAGTCATAATATAATGCTACACATGCTACACATATGCACTGTACATTTTAAAGTATGTTAATGCAAGTGTTAATAGCAGCAAAATCTACATCTGTGGATGAAACCCATGAGTGATTTTGCAGAAACTGTAAAGCTGATGGGCACTAAATGCATTATATTAATTACTTCGGTAACTAGAATCCTACAGTTTTGCAATTAGAGCTGTGCTTATGGATATTTACATGCAAGTCTTCTTTTAGCCTTAGTGAATAACTGTCCTCAAGTAATTTATAGTACATTTCACTGTTTTATGATAGTTCAGAAATCTAACAGTGATAAGATAGAGTGGTTCTTCCAATAACAACTTACGCTTTCATGTTCAATTTACCCTCTTGATTGTGCACTCAGGGACATGGCTTGAAGGCTGTACAGTTTTGGTAAAGGAACACTAAAGGATATGCAGTATGTTAGGTGATTCCTAAACAGGTTAAACGCTATCAGCTTATTGTGGTGAGAAGAGACTTCAAGCTCTTTTAGGTTCATAGGTGTATACTAGGTCAATGACCACTAGGGCCTTTTAAGTCTAGACACACAATTCAGATGTATCACTTTACCTATTGCATCTTGGGATGTTTATATTGGAAGCTGGGTATGTTAGCCTGGATGTTACAATAAATTATATAGAGGAAGTATGCTAGTTTTGACATGATTTACTGACTGCCTCTGTCCATCAGAAATATGAGAGGCAGAACTGAGGTGAATTTGAGATTTCCCAACCACTAATCCAGGTTATATTTGAGTAGGATTAGAGAGAAACTCTGCTTCACATGGATGGGAACCTATTTCAGAGAATGGGGAGTCTGTGAGATACATATCTTTCTCTTCAGCATGCCCTGGTTATGTTGCAAGCAAAATTTAAATCCTTAGATCTTGTAGCTCTGATGCTGTTCATTTTTTGCGGGTATAGAAAAGGTCCATCAAAGCAGGAACTAAGTATGAATGGTATGACAGATATAAATCACATCTCAGTAGTCTGCAGAAGACATACTATAGAGATAAGCTGTTAGGCTGTAAGATAATCCATATAGGACAATGTGTTTATGCTCTGGATTCTGTTGACACTCCACTTGTTGAATATAACTAATCAGGTACATGTCAAAGGGGAAATTATACTCAATGGTGGGTCTCATGAGAGCCAAATAAAGTGGCATGATGACTTTCCTGGACCTGGATGCCATATCCTTACTTATAAGTTGACCAACATGGAATGATTTCCTTCCTACCTTGAGCCTATGTTGGCTGAGGTCCAGGTTACTATTTACATGTGTTCCGAAATCCCTGACTACCAGGTCAGCTCTTCGGGGTGCATTTTCCTTGGGTGGCTGACTTCCCAAAAGGTACTATTATGCCTTTCTTGGCAATGAGTTAGACTCTCTTGTACAATGTTAGTGTCTTGGGGGGGGGGGGGGATTAATGATTGCTCTTAGTTTGCTGTAATCTACAAACTTGACCTTTGACAATGCCCTTGACTTCCAAGAAATAGATGCCAAAGAAGAGCAGACCCAGCATGGAGCCTGCAGGGGCTCCACTGGTGACCAGCCTCTTTGTAGTGGTGGTCTCACCTGTCCTATCTTCTTGGGTCATATCTGTGAGCCAGCTGGCAATCCAGCATTTTATATATGGGTTTATGCTTAAATCAATGAGTCTGTTAATAATGCCCGAGTGAAGTATCATATAAAATGTATTAGCCAGGTCAATGTAGGCAGTATGCACTACTTTACTCTCATATGTCTGAATGACCTTCTCAAAGAATTCCACCAGATTTAGTAGGCATGGCCTTCTTTGATAAAGCCATACTGGGTTGGGTCCAGTGTCTGAAGGTCACATATGTCTTTATTGATCATTTCCATGATAATTCATTTCATGTCTTTGCATACAAGACTAGTCTGACAAACGGATCTGCAGTTTCTGGGGTCTTTTGGTAGTTCATCGTTATGATGGGATGACTGCTGCAGTCCATCATTCTTATGGTCCAAAGCCTGTTTTGAAACTATAATTAAATAGTGACTCCAGTGACTCTGATAGGTTGTGTATATGGTTATTCAGGAGTCATCCCGGGATACTGACTGTTCCCATTGAGGCTATGTTTTTGGCATTAGAGAGTGCTGCCAGAACCTGCTCCCTGTTAATAACTAAGGGGATTATATTTGCAGGTATTTCTTGCATGAGTTGCTTGGGGTAAGTGGGGAGTAAAGTTAGATTTAAATTTGATAGTAAACAGGTTCTCTATATTGCTTGACTCAGTAAAAGTAGCAGCATTAGCCATCAGTTTGGCACACTACTGTGTGCTGCCTTTGAGATTTTGAACACAGATGTAAAAGGCTTTATGCTTGTCTTTTGCTTGGGAGACTGTCTTAATCTTGAAATTGGCTTTGTTGGATTAAGTTCTCTTAGTTGCCTGCTTTGTTTCATGGGTGGGTTCTTATCTTTTTTTTCTCAATTTTTTTTATTTTCAATTAAAATTTTACATTTACATAATATTTTTAAATATCATTTTAAACAACTATATACAGTATTTACAAAAGCCTGACTTTCAATTATATTATATACACTGTATGTTATTAAATAAAGAATTAACAGATCAGTTATCAGAGATACAATATTGATTATTGCAGAGTGTCCAACAAAGATATAACATTCTTCCAAGGATTATTTACCAATGGCCTGGCATAGATTTGTAGTTCTTTGATTTTTATTTACATCAATGCAGTTGTTTTCAGTAAACTGTAGAATTCTTCCAAGATCGAGGGTGTATTTGAATTCCACCTTCTGGTTACACATTTCCTAGATATAGCAAGTATTGTCTATAACAAATACATATTTGTCTTATTCAGGTAGGGACCTTCATTTACATTTAGTATGATCAATATTTTAGTTAAGGTAAAGGATTCATTAAATAAAGATTTAAAAAATGATTGATTCCATTCCAATATGATTTAATTTTATTACATTCATAAAAAATATGAATCCAGTTTGACTTTTCACACCTCCAGCAAAAAAACATTTTTAGTAGTACTGATCTTTTTAATTCTATCTGGTGTTAAAAATGTTCTATGTGAGTATTTCCAGTTAAATATTTTCCAGCACTGTATGTTAGAGGTGTAATTAACTGATAGTAAGATGTTACTTTTAATGTATTCTGTTAACTGCAATGACTGCCAGTATAATGGTTTGGGAATTGTTTTATATGTTATTACCTCTATATAGATTTGAAATGGAATTTTTCTTTTCACAGCTATTATATATAAATTCATACAGAAAACGTATTAGATTTGGAATATCTTTAAATGAGGAATTATTAATTAATCTGCATAAATCTTGAGTGTACATTAGAAAGCTTTGTAAGGTTAATCAGTCCTGTGATGGAATATTGTAAGCAGTTTTTATCATATGTATATCTAAAACATTTAATTTATTTACACATTGAAACCAGCATAAGAATCCATTTTGTTCCCAGGAGGTTATTGTTTCCCTATATATTTTGTGAGGAAAGTTCTTAGTGATGGTAAATGGGGTTAAAAGTTATAGATCTATGCTTGCATTGATAAGTTTCCTAAAGGAATTGATGTAATGATTAATTAGTGTTGTTTTAGAAGGTTTTATTATATTATATTGTATACTTATGCATAGTATGTACCAGGGTTTGTTTGATTTGTCTGCTATTAAAACTTTTTTTAAACAGATTAAATTAATTTGTTAATATAGCCGTTGTTAATTCTTTCCACTTGGCAAAATAATTTGGGTTTATCCAGTCTATTGTAGTTTTAAGCACAGATGCTTTTATATATGTTTCTATTTCTGGCAAGTTCAATCCTCCTTGTTTCCAGGGTCTAATGTGATGAGTTAGAGCTACTCTATTATTTTTGGGATAGCATAATAATGTTATTAAATGTGAGTTTATTTCTTTAAGAATGCATCTTTCAGGAATTAACTGTATTGCTAATGCTGCATATAGTATTTTTGGCAATAAGTCCATTTTTATTAATTGCAATCTGTCTTCAAAAGTTAATATAATTTTGTTCCATTTTTCTATATATATTTTTATTGTTTCAATAATGTTTTTATAATTTATTAATATTGTTTTGTTTATATTTTTGCATAACGCTATTCCTAAATAATTTAGCGTAAGTTCTTTTTTTCCTATGATGGCTTTATCTGTAACTTGTAGGTCTTTTTTCTTTTTTAAAAATAGAAATTCTGATTTTGATCTATTAAAGTGTAGACCTGAAATCTTATAAAATTTCTCCATTACTTCTTCTAGCTCTCCTAATGACTCTCTGGAGTTTGATAGGGTTAATAAAATATCATCAGCAAAAAGCATTATTTTAGATATGTACTGGTCATAGACGTCTATTCATTTTATTTTAGTATTATTGCGCATTATTTCTGCTAGTATTTCTATAGCCAAAGCAAATAAAATAGGAGAAAGGGGGCATCCTTGTTTAGTACCTTTCGTTATATGGATAGATTCTGAGGTGAAATGACCTACTTTAATGTAGGCTAAGTTATTAATATATACGTTTTAAGTAATAAGATGAAGGGAGGAGGAAATTCAAATAATGCTAAAGTTTTAAATAGATATTCCCAGTTGAGGGAATCAAAGGCTTTTTGTATGTCTAATCTGATTACAAGTGTTTCTCTATCTTCTTTATTCACATAATCTATAAGAGTAATTATCCTTTTAATATTATCATGTGTGTGCCTGTTATATAAAAATCCAGTTCGATCATTATTAATTGTCTTTGAAAGTGGGATTTTCATTCTGTTGACTAGGATTGACATGAATATATTGTAATCAGTATTCAGTAATGATATAGGTCTGTATGAAGTGCAAAGGTCTGATGGTTTATTATCTTTTAGAATTGGTGTTATGAGAGAATATTTCCATGAACATGGTATTTTTGCTTCTGACTAGACTTCTAGCAAAGCTTTATGAAAAGGGGAGATTACTGTTGAAGGGAAGAGTTTGTAAATTTCCATAATTATACCATCTATCCCTGTTTTAAATTTACTTTCTTTTATCTTGTCAGTTTCTTTTTAGGATATAGGTTTTTGTATGTCTAGTTTTAAGTTTTCAGGAATTTTTTTATATTGATAAGGTCTGTATGTAAGTTTATTTGGTTGGTATCTAAATCTTCTTTTTTGAAGTATTCCATATGATGGAACCGAAATGCTTCAAGGATGTCTCCTATATCTGATACTTTTTTTCCTTTCTTATCATAATATATACTACTAATGTTATTTGCTTTAGATTGTATTTTAATTCTTGTAGATACATTATGTAGATATCTGGGGGAGGTGGCTAATGAGTTTATTTTTAATTTTTCCAAGGCTAGACAAGTTTTGTGTGTTAGAATTTCATTATATTTTTTATTTAATTCCTCTATTTCATTTTTGACTTCTGGACAATTCTGACTTTTTTTTAGATTTTGCTGTCAAGAGTCTGGTTTGCAAGTCTAATGATTCAGATTCCCACTCTCTAACTTTGTTTTTGTACCAGCTAAGGGTCTTACCAAATAACTATGCTTTTAATGAGTCCCAAACCATGACTCTACTGATTTCTGTTATTAATTTCAAGAAATAATTGTAGTTCTGACAACATCCAGGGTCTGAATTCTTTAATTTTCGTGAAATATGATGGAATTCTAGTTGAGAGGATTAAAGGTTTAAACTCTATTTGGAACTTCATTATCAGAGAGTCATGATCTGAGAAGGGACATGGAACTATTGAGAAGTTGAGGATTTTTGTTTGTAAATCTTGAACTATGAATAATTTGTTTATTCTGCTTGTGTTCCAAATCTATGGTCTTTATGGGAAAATAATAAGAATTTATCATATTTTACTTTAAAAGTGTCTATTAAATGAAATGAATCATTCCATTTTTAAGGATTTTGAAATAGTTGCTATGCGAAAAGACTTCTTGGTGGTTTCAGAAGCTTCTAAAGTACAAATAAAGTCTCCTTCCAGTATAAGATTTCCTTTATAACTTTTGGAAATAAAATCTAGGTGTTTTTTAACCATTCCTGCTCCAATTCCTGGGAACCAATATAGATTAGCTAAGGTCCATATTCTGTTATTAAATGTAATTATAACAAATGCTAGTAGACCTTCTTTGTCTTCATATTTATAAATAACTTTTGGAGTGATTATGTTTTTCTTCCAGAGAATTGATACTCCTTTTGTCTTTGTTCTATTGGAGGATTGAGCTAAGACTGTATAGTCCTTAGGGTTCCAAATAAAGCTATCATTAGTCTTAAAATGTGTTTCCTGGAGAAATACTACTTGTGCCTTATCTAGATTTAAATATTTTACTAAGTTTGATCTTTTATTTGCATTATTTAAGCCATTAGTATTTAATGATAAGACTGTTAAATCCATTTCAAGTTATTGTTGGTAGAAACTTTTTGCTTCTTTTTTGTATTTTGATTATAGTAGTTATACCATATTCTCTGATAACATTGGATGTTATTTTTATGTGTGTAAACTTGGGAGTGTAATTTAATGTTCTTTCTTCTTTAAATATAAGTAGAGTAAAATTCTGGTCAGGCTTGAAAAAAGTACTTTTATAAAACATTAATTCTAAAGTATCAAATACAAGTAAATATGAATTTCCCATTAAACATGGAATGAAAGTCATTCCTAATCCAATAGATAAAGATAGATCTATTGGATTATCACTCATACCTTTAACCAACAATATCCACTGGGTGTGGGTGTACATGAGGTGCTTGCTATTGTTTTTAGGGATCACTTTTCAGTTTGCTGAGAATATGCTTTGCACTTGGTAAGTTTAGGATGTCTTTGGGGTTTGGGAAAATTAAATTTAAGTGCATCAGTATAAGTTGTTGCATGTGTGTGGTGAGCTTTATGTGTGATGCACACAGGAAACTGGCTTCTAAGCCCTCTGCCAATAAAACAATTACATTAACAGCTCTCTTGTGAGTTTCCCAACTAATTTAGGCAAGCATACCTCTCAACTGTCCAGATTTTTGCAAAATGTCCAGATTTTTGCTTTAATTTTTTTTTTTGTCTGTTCCTCATAAAATATTGGTTTTCTTTCAAATCACTGGCTAATTATTGAGGACTGAATTTGGAAAATAATGACAAGCATTTTAGTTTCAGACTTTATATCCATCAGAAAATTCATGCTAATCCAAAACTTTTGTTTCCATCAACTCTTCAAGTTTGTGAAAGCAATACTTAAAGTCCCTATTTTTAGGCCATTGCCCCCCCCCTCATTTTTTAAGGTGTTGTCCAGATTTCTTGCTCAAAGAGGTTAAGAGGTGTGGAGGCTAGGCTACTACCTGCTGCCACCACCACTATATGGAATATCCCAGTCTTCTTAATGTAAAGAGTATATGCTACCACAAAACAACTTTAACAAACTACCTAGACAAGGCAATGTCAGATCAAACAGACAACAGCCAGACAGTTTGAGAAAATACAGTAATATCAGCTTTAAATGAAGAAAAATGCATAAAAAACAAGAAATCAGCACTTGATTACTTAAATAGCTTTTAGAAGTATGCTTTTTAAATACAAATGCTTAGATTTTGTCTGGTTGGCACACAATGCAAGGAAATCACTTCAGAGGCACCGGTGAGGAAACCAAGTGTTGCTGAGCTCTCTGGGAATGAGCCATGAGCCTTGCAAACACTCCATATTTATATAGGGAATTAAAAAACAAGAAACTGTGTAGGATCTCTTTAGCAGAGCCAAATTTGCAAGAATACAACAATTAAATGCTGACAACATATACAAAGTTATTATTGTGGAAGTCTTTTAGCCTTTTGTTTTAGCACATCAAGTTTGACTTTCCATTTTGTTTATTTATTTACTTTTTATCAACAGATACTCTATACACCTTCAAACCAGTTATGGCATCCATAAGGCAATTCCGGATGTGCAGTATCTCCACCTTAACAGAAAACAGCAGGTTCTTTATGCTGCATATGATTTAATATTTATTTTTGAACTTGAGCAACATTAGATTTTATTAATTTTGTTTTCTTCCAGTAAAACTGAATTAAAAGACATTTGTCAGATATGGGAATTGGCTATATTTGGAATAGATGTTGAGGGACACAAATCATCACTATGACACAAATTTCATTCAAAAGCACACTGACACATAAACACCACACACATACACACACACACATGTTTAGTTACACATTTGTGCACACAGACACCTTTGCTTATTTGCACACACACACACACACACACACACACACACACACACACACACACACACACACACACACACACACACACTAAATACAATAAATATTTTGATGTGAGTGTGGATACGTGTGTCTATAAGCATGTCACTTTGAATGAAAGTTGTATAAATGTGATTATATATTTTCCAAGACATATATTCCATTCAAAAATGGCTGCTCCCTTTGTCTTACAAACGTGTGGATGTTCAGCTTTACAGAAATCAAGCCAAAACAAGAAAACTTAACCTTTACTGATAACACAAAGCATATATTAAAGGTTGCCCTTAATATAAGTGGAAGCAATTGGCTTTGACATCTTTTCTATGCTTTTTACTCAAATCTGTGACTCTGTGACTGGAACTTGCTTGAATACTGATCCAGTTTGCATACCTTCAGATATCCTTCGCATAGGCATTCAAGTTTTCTGTGCCTTAGACTAGAATGATTCTCAGGCAGATGTTGACGTTCACATTATGGCAAAAGTTTGTCTTAATTTAGGTTAGTCTATGAAAAGAAAATTGCCCCCAGATCTCCACATAATAGCATTTCACAGAACTAGGATAATGTTACATATTAAGGAACAATTTACGAGTTTTGTACTGATTTAGCAAAAATAGGCTATCAAGAACTGAAACAATCATAACAAGATAAAATAAATCTACTCTGTCTTGAAATAAGACAATTTGAATAAGGAGAAAAAGGTAAAAAAAAGCAACTGCTTAGAAATGAGAGCCTGTTTTTTTAAAAGCTTGCCTTTTCACATTTTCCTCATCTTGTACTTGGGGGGGGGGGGGGTATCTACATCACACAAAATGAAATGCACACTGTTTTTATAAGAATATATACCGATTAGAGTATAGGATAAATAATTCTTTCTTTAGCTTGGTAGTAAGGAAAATGCTTTGAGCCTTTAGTAACACGAGTGTATCATTATAGATTACAGCTTTTTTTCCTGTATCCTTCACTCAAAGGTTTTTTCTAGTTATCACCCATTTTATATTTTAACTGCACAGACTGTTTCTGCACAGCATTCTAATTAACTGAATTAACAAAGGATAAACCCAGCCACTGGGGATGCACAAGCCAGTGCATTTCTTTGTGCTGGTCCCAAGCCCGGATAAATGAGGAGGGTTGCGTCAGGAAGGGCATCTGGTGTAAAACTTCGCCAAAACATTTCATGCAGTCACCAAGAAAAATTTTTATACTGGATCGGTCGAGGCCTGGGTTAACAATGACCGCCACCAGTACTGTTAGCCTACAGGGTGCTGGCAGAAATTGGGCTACTGTTGGCCGAAGGAGGAGAAAAGGTGGAAGACATGGTCGAAGGCAGGAGGAGAGGAGAAAGGCTAGGACTGTGGTAGTGAGGGTCGGAACTTTGAATGTTGGCAGTATGACTGGTATAGGGAGAGAGCTAGCTGATATGATGGACAGAAGGAAGGTTGGTATATTGTGTGTGCAAGAGACCAGATGGAAGGGGAGTAAGGCTAGGTGTATCGGTGGTGGATTCAAATTGTTTTATCATGGTGTGGATGGGAGGAGAAATGGTGTAGGAGTTATTCTGAAGGAACAGTATGCTGAGAGTGTTTTGGAGGTGAAAAGAGTGTCGGATAGAGTGATGTTTATGAAGCTGGAAATTGATGGTGTAATGATGAATGTTGTTAGTGTGTATGCTCCACAAGGTGGGTGTGCAATGGATGAAAAAGAAAAATTTTGGAGTGAATTGGATGAAGTGGTGATGACTGTACCCAAGGGTGAGAGAGTGGTGATTGGAGCAGATTTCAATGGGCATGTTGGTGAAGGGAACAGAGGGGATGAGGAAGTGATGGGTAGGTATGGTGTTAAACAAAGGAATGCAGAAGGTCAGATGGTAGTGGATTTTGCGAAAAGGATGGACATGGTTGTGGTGAATATGTATTTTAACAAGAGGGAGGAGCATAGGGTGACATACAAGAGTGGAGGAAGATGCACACAGGTGGATTATATCTTATGTAGGAGGGCCAGTTTGAAGGAGATTGGAGACTGTAAAGTGGTGACCAGAGAAAGTGTTGTTAGGCAGCATAGGTTAGTGGTTTGTAGGATGACGTTGGCTATCAAGAAAAGGAGGAGGAGTGTGAGGGCAGCACCAAGGATCAAATGGTGGAAATTGAAAAAGGGTAATTGTGAGGTGGAGTTCAGGGATGAGTTAAGGCAGGCACTGGGTGGCAGTGAAGAGTTACCAAATAGCTGGGTAACTACAGCAGAGCTAGTAAGGGAGACGGCTAGAAAGGTGCTTGGTATCACATCTGGACAGAGGAAGGACGGCAAGGAGACATGGTGGTGGAATGAGGAAGTACAGGAGAGTTTACAGAGAAAGAAGTTGGCAAAGAAGAAGTGGGATTGTCAGAGAGATGAAAGTAGACAGGAGTATAAGGAGATGAGGTGCATGGCAAAGAGAGAGGTGGTGAAGGCTAAGGATAAGGCATATGAAGAGTTGTATGAAAGGTTGGAGAAAAGGACCTGTACCGATTGGCTAGACAGAGGGACCAAGCTAGGAAAGATGTGCAGCAGGTAAAGGTGATAAAAGGATAATGAGGGAAACATGCTCACAAGCGAGGAGAGTATGTTGAGGAGATGGAAAGAGTACTTTGAGGGGTTGATGAATGAAGAGAATGAGAGGGAGAGAAGGTTGGATGATGTAGGGATAGTAAATCATGAAGTACAATGGATTAGCAAGGAGGAAGTAAGGATAGCTATGAAGAGAATGAAGAATGGAAAGGCTGTTGGCCCAGATGACATACCTGTGGAAGCATGGAGGTGTTTAGGTGAAATGGCAGTGGAGTTTTTAACCAGATTGTTTAATGAAATCTTGGAAAGTGAGAAGATGCCTGAGGAATGGAGAAAAAGTGTTTTGGTTCCGGTTTTTAAGAATAAGGGTGATGTGCAGAGCTGTAGTAACTACAGAGGAATAAAATTGATCAGTCACAGCATGAAATTATGGGAAAGAGTAGTGGAAGCAAGGTTAAGAAGGGACATGATGGTTAGTGATCAGCAGTATGGTTTCATGCCAGGAAAGAGCACTACAGATGCGATCTTTGCTCTGAGAGTGTTGATGGAGAAGTACAGAGAATGTCGGAAGGAGTTGCATTGTGTTTTTGTAGACTTAGAGCAAGCATATGACAGGGTGCCTAGAGAGGAGTTGTGGTATTTTATGAGGAAGTCAGGAGTGTCAGAAAAGTATGTAAGAGTGGTACAGGATATGTACGATGGTAGTGTGACAGTGGTGAAGTCTGCGGTGGGAGTGATGGATGTGTTTAAGGTGGAGGTGGGGTTACATCAAGGATCAGCTCTGAGCCCTTTCTTATTTGCAATGGTGATGGACAGGTTGACAGACAAGATCAGACAGGAGTCCCCGTGGACTATGATGTTTGCAGATGACATTGTGATCTGTAGTGAGAGTAGCGAACAGGTGGAGGAGACCCTGGAGAGATGGAGATATGCTCTAGAGAGAAGAGGAATGAAGGTCAGCAGGACTAAGACAGAATTTATGTGTGTGAATGAGAGGGAGGATAGAGAAATAGTGAGGATGCAAGGAGTAGAGGTGGCGAAGGTGGATGAGTTTAAATACTTGGGGTCAATAGTTCAGAGTAACGGTGAGTGTGGAAGAGAGGTGAAGAAGAGAGTACAGGCAGGATGGAGTGGGTGGAGAAGAGTGTCGGGAGTGATTTGTGACAGACGAGTACCTGTAAGAGTGAAAGGGAAGGTCTACAAGAGGGTAGTGAGACCAGCTATGTTATATGGGTTGGAGTCAGTAGCATTGACAAAAAGGCAGGAGTTTGAGCTGGATGTGGCAGAATTAAAGATGTTAAGATTTGCACTGGGTGTGACGAGGGTGGACAGGATTAGGAATAAGTATATTAGAGGGTCAGCCCAGGTTGGAAGGTTTGGAGACAAAGCCAGAGAGGCACGATTACATTGGTTTGGACATGTGCTGAGGAGGGATGATGAGTATATTGGGAAAAAGATGCTAAGGATGAAGTTACCAGGTAACAGGAAAAGAGGAAGGCCTAAGATAAGGTTTATGGATGTGGTGAGAGAGGACATGCAGGTGGTTGGTGTGACAGAACAAGATGCAGAGGACAGGAAGAAAAGGAAACAGGTGATCTGCTGTGGTGATCCCTAACGGGAACAGCCAAAAGAAGATGATGATGATGAACAAAGGATATTGTATTCACAACAATTAATGCAAAATAAAAAGGTGTAATAAGTCAAACACCATATACAGAAATAAGAAAGACCATTTTGAAAAAATAGACACTGTTAAGCATACATTTATTTTATTTATTTATGTATTTATTTATTCCAGGATATGTAGTTTATATAGCTGTTTTCTTATATTTGCTATACTATAGTTCAAAAGAATGCATATTTTTCAGGCAGATTTTGTTAGTGCTACTCTTTGAATAGTGCAGTCATAATGATTTTTACTTCTAAATGTTTATTCAGATATTTAGTAAGAGCAGCACTTTTAAGCTATGTGGATTACATATTCTTTCTGTAATGAATATGTTATTTATACAGAAATGACAACAGCCATAACAAACAGCAAACACAAAGAAAAATGCAAGTAGAAAATGATGAAAGCCTTTATTGAACTGATCTCTTTCATCCTAGCTCAAACAGGACTTGTTCAGAGTTAAAAAAGTCGCTCAACACACCCCCTTAATATAAAATAATCAACAGATAAAATAGATCAAGCAATTAATGACATCACTCTTCCTTCCTGTCCACAGCAAACATCCATCTGCAAAGATGCCCCACTACTTAGTTATTTCCACACATCTGTCCATACCTGTGGTACATCTCTCTGTACATTCAGCATATCACCATATACAGTTGGCAATGTTGAGGCTGCATTGCAACTGCATGATGTACTAGGATACATGCCACCTGCATACATCAGCAACTGCACACGCATGTTATCTGAATGCACAACACTATGTGTATAGGTATGTAGGTCCTACAATCCTGACATTTGGTCATGTTTGTAGGCATTGCAATTGGTGGATATGTGTAATGACATACATGACACATGGACTGTTGTATGATATGATGGGTGACCAGTACAGAGTGGATGTTACCTCTGTCAGCATTGATATCACACCTTATGTACTGTTAGCATTCAGCAGCCATGGACCTACATTCCATGTGCATGTGAGTAATGGCTGTAGCCACCTGTTTGCACAAAGGACTACAACAGCTATGCTATTTACAGGTATGTTGTGTGTGTGGCATGTACATACCGAGGGCAGGTACATGAATGTCATAGCCATACATGAGGGTGTGTACTGGTGTACAGCAACAGACATCTGCTAATGGTGGAAAGTACTGAGGGCCCCTAGTATGTGTACAGCTGACCTGGTCACAGACAGTGGTATCATTGCATTGCATAACACATGATGCAACTGTGTCAGCACATGTGTACTCTCTACAGTTGATGTAGAGCTTAGTACAGTACACAGGTCAAGGGTCACATGGTGGTGTACTCTTCTATGTCATACAACATGTATGGTTGTGTGTTGGTGGTCCGAAGGTGGTGTCTGAAGTTTACATTCTAGAATGCAACATGTGACACTATGTCCTGCACATGGCCCATCTGTGATGCCTTTCATGGGGGGACTGGTCAGTACATGTGAGCGGCCTTTATGTATGTGGGTACACCACCTGGAGAGGTCCGTACCTGAGTTATGGCCCACATGTCTAGTTCTGAGGTATATGGTGGTAGTGCTAGGTTCTGAACTATATGGCAGTAGTGCTATTGTGCACTACAGAGCCATCAGCCAGGTGTTCCTCACTGCACAAATGCCAGTACTCCCCATTGTTGGATCTACAGTGACCAGCTGTGGATATGGACGCTACACATCTAGCACTGGTTATCATAACAAAACAATGCAGTTGTCCTGTAGGTGTATGGGAATTAACCTGTGTTTAGGACATTTGCCTTGGAATGGCACTGTGTAGGCGGATGTGACTTGGGTAATATCCACACTCCCTTGTATCATGCATGCATGTGATATGTGACAAAGGCCTGCCTACTGTCAGCCATGTCATCCCAGAATGACAGCTGATGTTGTGTAAAAGTCCGGTGTCAAATATATATAGAGCAACGTTCCTGCTAACAATGACAACTACTAATACCAGAGCCCATTATAATGTGTTCTTTATGTCTACCTGTAATAGCATAGCCACTGTGGCCCTCCGTGTTTAGCATCAGAGTGCATCCCAGACAGCACTGTGCTACTAGGAGTATGAGCATGCCCAGTATATCCTTGAGTAGATGGACACATAGTAGTGCATTCCGACCAGCCCTGTGTTACTAAGTGTGCAAGCATGCCCCCTGTGCTACTAAGTGTATGAGCATGTCCAGTATATCCTTGTGTAGATGGACACATAGTGCATTCCAAACAGCCCTGTGCTACTAAGTGTGTGAGCAAGCCCAGTGACACCTTGTGTCGGTTATGTGCCTCTGTGTATGGGCATGGCCATTGTAACCCTGTATAGTGGTAGTAGTCGTCCATTCCACAGATGGGCGTACTCCAGGTCAGGATGCATTCCTACTTTAAACACACAGGTTCACAAGTATGTACATCTTAACTGCCAGGATCCCTGTTGATGTCCGCATTCTCAGATGGTCATAATGGCAGCCCTGATACGTGTAGTCTGTGTGGTGAGATTCGTAAGTATGTACTATTGTAATAGTAATCTGTAAATAGGCAGGTGTTCCGTACCTGCCACTGGTGTGTGTGTGTGTGTGTGTGTGTGTGTGTGTGTGTGTGTGTGTGTGTGTGTGTGTGTGTGTGTGTATGTCTGTCCCTGTTTGCCAGTGGACTCTAAATTGCTTTTAGACTGCCCACACTCCATACATTTCTTATACCCACTGTCAGCAAGGCCGATGATGTCACCCATCTACAAATACACCTCTGGGAGTGCTGTGTCCCAGTAATCTCTGTAGCGTGTTCTGTAACTGCGTAATGCTGTAGTGTAATAAAGTAGTTAGGTCGATGTTCTAGTCCCACACTTGCCGTGTGTGTGTGTGTGTGTGTGTGTGTGTGTGTGTGTGTGTGTGTGTGTGTGTGTGTGTGTGTCCCTGTTTGCCTGAGGACTGAGTAATGCTTTTATACTGCTCATACTCTATACATTTCCTATACCCAATGTTAGCAAGGCCGATGATGTCACCCATCTACAAATACACCTCTGGGAGTGCTGTGTCCCAGTAATCTCAGTAGCACATTCTGTAACTGCGTAATGCTGTAATGTAATAAAGTAGTTAGGTTGGTGTTCTAGTCCCACACTTGCCGTGTATGTGTGTGTGTGTCCATTTGCCTGAGGACTGAGTAATGCTTTTATACTGCTCACACTCCATACATTTCTTATACCCACCGTTAGCAAGGCTGATGATGTCACCCATCTACAAATACACCTCTGGGAGTGCTGTGTCCCAGTAATCTCGGTAGCGAGTTCTGTAACTGCGTAATGCTGTAGTGTAATAAAGTAGTTAGGTTGGTGTTCTAGTCCCACATTTGCCATGTGTGTGTGTGTGTGTGTGTGTGTGTGTGTGTGTGTGTGTGTGTGTGTGTGTGTGTGTGTGTGTCCCCATTTGCCTGAGGACTGAGTAATGCTTTTATACTGCTCACACTCCATGCATTTCTTATACCCACTGTTATCAATGCCAATGATGTCACCCATCTACAAATACACCTCTGGGAATGCTGTGTCCCAGTAATCTCGGTAGTGCATTCTGTAACTGCATAATGCTGTAGTGTAGGTTGGTGTTCTAATCCCAGACATGCCAATTGTGTGTGTGTGTGTGTCTATCTGCGTGAGACAAGTGCAGTGCTTTGTAGTATTTGCCGTAGCACGTGCCCTAAACATGTATTGCTGCAGCGTGATACAGTAGGAGTTTGTATACAGGACATGGCAGGTGTGTGTTTGTCTGTCAGAGCCTGTGTAGAGGTAGCCGTGATGGTCTTACCAATGGACATGTTTGGGAGTGGGTTTTGTAGTTTTCCTATATAGTATCCGTCTTATGACACATTAGCCACGTCAGGAGGAGTACAGCTGTCAGTCAGCCACGGCACTGTGTTGGCAAGCCATACCCATACATCTGGCAAAAGGGCTGGTGAACTAAGTATGCAGCCCTACTAGTATCCGGTATATGTCCCGCACCCACGTGCCATGCAAATACAACCTTGCCTAGGATATCCCACTATGTTGCTAGTAACATGCGCATTGAGGACAGTTAGTAAGCATGGTGTGACTGCAGTGGCCTGCAGAGGACATGGCACCCTGTACAGCGGTACAATACGCACATATATGCGGACATTGTGCCTTCACTATGTTCCACACTGAATGCCTGCAACATATGTGGTGCCATCACATGTGATCCACTAAGGCCAGACAATGCTGTACACATGTGCTCTGTATGGATCCATGCCTCTGACACCACAAAATACCTGTCCATTCTATCCATGCAGGTGCAGGGCCGACCTGCTCACTATAAGCAGGTTTCACCACACCAGGCCAGTATTAGCATATTGGGGTATAATAGGCTGTGTACACTACATGTGTCTGCCAAACCAGGTACACATGTACATGTCACTGTACAGTATTGTGGGACATGCACATCCCAGGCAATGTCTATGTGAAGGACTATCAAACACAGACATGGCATGCATTGCAAAGCTATGGCCCTACACATTGGTAACCAGGATGTCAGGCCAGATAATGCAGTACCCATCTGTGTGGGACATTGCAGACACTACACCCCTGCACTGCACAACATTGTCGGGTGATGCAATGGCAAGGATTACCCCTCACCCAGCCTTGTACAGCCATCTTGCACAGCCAAACACTACACACCCATGGAACAATGCATATCTGCATGACAGTACTGGCACCCTGTGTCTGCATGTGGGTTGTGATGCTCCCAACCACAGTCACTCCCAGTATAAACCTCATTGGCATACCAACAGTTGTCAAGCACTTTCACATGCCCTAGCCCATAGAACCTCCAGATATCCCCTGTGGTGCATGTGGTCCTGTGCATTACTGTGGTGTGGCAAACTAAGTAGTTACATTGTGTATTTGCAGCCCTGGCAAAGGTGTCAATGTGTGTCCATTAGAGTGTGGTTGTGGTGACAATGGCATCCGTTCACATGGACTGACATGTGTGCCACACCTAATGTATGTCTACTATATCTGTTGCAGATGGTACTCACTCACCTACACACATGTTCTTACAGCACAGCAACATGTCACCTCTGTGGCACATGTAGTAACGTCATGCACATGTAATAGTAATGAGTAGTCAGGGGTTTGCCCCTGTAATATTCAGCTTGTGTCAGATGATGCTTATAGTTAAGTCTCCAAGCCCTTCCCTGGTGTACATTGCCTGTCCCGCACACACACACTCTGGTGGATGTGAAGGTGTACACCTGCACAGCAGCAGCATGTGTATTGTAAGAGATGAAAATGGTCAGGTGATGGCCTCTGCACCTATTGCAGTCCTCCTCTAGCTGATTGCATGTGGTACAGCTGTGATGGTGTTCCCATAGTCATCCTCATGATAAACACAGTACACTATCTAGGGAAACATGTTATTATCTGGCCATGACAGTCGCTGTGAGTGGTACCTGGATGTGGTGTTCTGACACGGCATCGCAGATGATATCTGGATGTACCTCAATCATTTTCCACAGTGGGAAATATCCTAATGACAGGAGGGTGATGTGCCACACAACTGCAGCATGTAAGTGTAACTATGCTGCATTGAGACTACTGCCTGTTTAACATGTGTGTGGTAATGGCTATTCTGCATGTTATAATACAGACATGACAGTACTCTGTTCATGAGGGAACCCCATCTGTAGGGCCATCTGTGAACTGGTCAGTGTGTGCAATCATTTGTTTCCTGTGTTACACACTGAACACACTTCTGTGCACAGCAGAAGCATGGTGTGAGGATTGCAGACAGTACATGATGATAGGGATGTGTTACTGCCATCGCATCCCTAACTGGAAATGTGTCACATGAAACAGTGGTATGACTGACACTGTGTGGGATTCCCACTGACAAACCAATGATGGGCAACTGTTCATAGTTGCGGTCACATGTCTACTATACATTGTACTGTTGGCATGCGGTATATATGCATGTGTTGTGCTCCCTCTGCAAATGTATACCATCTGTTGTGCTGGGTTGCTGGTGATATCTATGCATACTGTCGTAGGTAATCCTGTATGCTGTTGTCTATCACTAAGCCATATGTGGGTTTAAAACACAACACCATAAGCTGAATGGGTTGGTAGGTCCCTGCAGATCCTCCTGTCCCACTTCAGCTGACCATGGCACCGGGCACTAGCACATCTGGGGCCCAGCCATTAACATCAACCTCTGTTGGCTCTGCACCACCTTCTGATGGTACCACCATTGAGGAAAGAGCATGTCACCCTTGGGAGCGGGACCAGACAGGTACATATCTGCTGTCGTGTGGTCCCGGAAGTGTTGCGTTGGTGGCTCCCTAAGGGGTTATGAAGCCAGATATGCCAGTTCAAGGGCAGAGTGTCACATTTACAGGGTGATACTGTCCCTCCTGGACAGCCCCCAGCACTGATTTCTTTGCAGCTATGTAGGTGCAGTGGCAGTTGCCCATGGCTGGGCACCTTCGTCCCACTGTTCCCATGAGCTTTTGAATGCCAAAGACCCATCCCCATCCAGGGTGTATCCCCCCCCCAACATGTGCCACATACCAACACTGTATGCTGTCATTTCTGTGCTCCTACCTATGCTCCATGGCCATACCTACACTCCTTCCCCAACATCTGACCCTCACCTACAGACACATAAGGCCATTTGGCTCCTAGGACACCATCTGCCCTATACATAACTGTCCATTACACACGTGCCCACTGGACACATGAAACTTGTAATATACATCATAACATACTAGTGTTATCCTTACCACTGTCACTCAGGTGCACGGTCCTGGTATGCACATTACTCATACATGGTCCAGGTACACGTGATGAGGATGACCCCATTGTACACAAAACACTACCAGTCCCTCTATGGTTACCCCATTTACCTTTATCATGATGATGATGTTGCACAGAGCACATTGCAGAAGTACTGTTCACACATAATGATTGGACAGGTACTGTTGTGTTAATGTACATTATATGTACAGAGTGATGTATATGGCCAATGTACAACTATTTGCGTGTATGACTGACACATGTCTGTCTGAGGGAGTCTTGTGATCACATAGAGCAACACCACTACATAATACAGGCGTCGCTGGTGTTTCCCGTTTCATTCATTTTTAATTCTTTGTTACCACATGGTATGTCGCTGATACATCTCTATATATGTATGTACCTATATGCTGGACATAAACACTCACATGTACATCTACATGATGGGATACATTCCTATACTGTTGAATGACTGCACTGTATGATATCCTCTGGTTACAGCCTCTTACGCTCGATTAGCCTCTACATTGCTTAACCAATGCAATACTCGCATACTGATAGCCAAACACGCTTACACCCGCTCGATCCCGGACTTGCGAATGCACCAGCATTGGTGCTTGCATCTGTTACTCACACCCCTGGGTGTGAGCGAGGACCACAATATTACCTTGTGATGCCTATTACATCGGACTACATGACTACAGTATCGGGATTGGCCGCCCATTAGGCGACGGCATCGTGTTCGACTGTACGGATTCAGCGGCCTGTCCAGTGACACAATCATATTTGTTTGTACCTCATACAATGTGCTCCCACCTTGTGATGCCTATTACATCAGAATACATGAATACAGTATCGGGAACGGCTGCCTATTAGGCGACGGCATGACGTTCGAATGTACGGAATCAGTGGCCTGTCCGGAGAATCATTCATATTCGTGTGTTCCTCTTAGGGATACCTTGTGATGCCTATCATATTGGACTATATGACTACAGTCATAACTGGCCTTAGGCATAGGCCAACTAAGTGGCTGCCTAGGGTGTCGCTTTAGTGTGGGCACTTTACCAGTATTTATTTGGTGTAGGTAGACTAGGATGGGGGCACTGGGTGGTGTGGTGGGGGGGTGCCGTTGTGCCCTCTGCCTAGGGCACTAGTTGACCTAAGGCCACTCCTGACTACAGTATCGGAAATGGGTGCCCATTAGGCGATGGCAATGCATTCGACTGTATGGAATCAGCGGCCTGTCCAGTGAATTAATCATATTTGTGTGTTCCGAGTACACTCTGCTCCCATCTGGCTGATACATGGGAACTGAGACCCTGCATTACAAACAAGTAGTTTGGTTGTGGTAGCCACATCCGTCAGACGGGTCATGCTACCGCATACCTATTATAGGTTTGCCACCTTCTCAATTGGCCAAGGTAGGACTTTAGGGTTACCACCTGTTCCACTTTGCGATGGACACTGCGAAAATAATCAAGACATAGCACATGTCCAGATTACAGGACATTATTATGTTCTACGTTTCATTAATAATTGCATACAACAGTTATTTTATATATGACACTTCTATATGTTATGTGAAGTAGCATAAGCAATTCAATTGCAACTAGATTAAGCTTTTATTTGTGCATATAAGTGTAATCCTGTACTATGCATGGCTGTAGGTATGTTTAGTCCTGGCATGTCTGATATTTCTACAGAACATGTCCCACTCTGGTCATTTGGAAAGGTGGCAATCCTATAGGACCTGTATGTAGAGACGTCAGACTTTGCAGGGCAACACACCCACAGCCAGTAGAAAGGGGAGTACTTCACTGTTTTGCCTAAATAAAAGGATACTCTTGTAGCATTATAGTTGCTTATACTGTTACCTATAACATTTAGGTGTTTCAGAGGAACATAATTGTTTTATGCTACTACTACAGACAATATAGGTAGTCTTTGCCCTAAATCACAAGACATTTGCCTTAATTAGTTATTATGCAGGACACAACTGCCCAAAGGGGAGTGTCCCTCGCAAAGGTGGACAGGTGGTAACCCCAAACCTATTCTATCAACCTTCTAAGGTAGTCGGCGGAACATGCACTTTCTCTCATTATCAGACCTCTCATACAAATGGGGACGAATGAACACTGAATCAGGGACACTGCATAACGTCCTCAGGGACACATTTAGAAGGTTGGTGCTATTAACCTGACACACTGACGGACACAGAGCACCTATGTATTCATACTCATTGTCTGAGGTAGATATTGTTTATGACTCTTATAAGTTGTCATTATTCATTACGTGTATTCCACCACCTTTCCTCCTAATATCACTAGTTCTAGGAGGGTTTAGTTTGGACTGTGTTAGATTGTGATTTGTAATCATGGGCATCCCTGGTAATCTGGGACAGTTCAATGATATGGTCCCTATGTGTTCCCCCAATGATTTACAGACTGTCCAGTAGATGTGCTCTTATGGTTTGGGAGGTATGGGCATCTGCTTTACCCACATCAGGAATATTACTTACACCCACGGGGCAGTCCTAATACATGTCTGCCAGCCAACACCTGCACCCCTAGCCCCATAATCGCATACCCATAGTTCCCCCACCTGCCACTACTCTACAGCACTCATCCTTACTGTGGGCGCAGGTGGATGCAGGTGGGATATGAACATACCCCTACAAACTGCCCACTCTCCCCATGTCGAGACACATGTCGTACGTTGTGTCAACCCATGTTTTATCAGGCTTGCACAACCTACTGTTCCGTGTACAGCTACATCCGGGTCGTAATTGTGTTTCCCCATTGGTTGGAAGTACCAAATTTTTGGTGTCCCGCAAGGAATGTCGCTGTCCATGTTTAAAGTGTAGACCTTGTAGATCTCTCCCACTGGTAGTTTCCTGCTGGTGGTCTGGGAAGCAGTGTTGTATTTACCTTTATTGCGTGTCTGTATGTCTCACCGGCCTAGCTGGGGGGGTGGGAGGTAGATGTTTGTTGAGTGGACCTCCCACCAACATATGCCAGGTCTAAACATGTTACCCATAACTGCTGTAACATAACCTAGGTATATACATGTGTATATTTACTGTAACATATATATATATATATATATATATATATATATATATATATATATATATATATATATATATATTTACATTAATATATACAGACATATCTGCATATGTATTCAAACATGTATATTCATATCTTGCTGTCATATATATATATATCTGTGTGTGTATGTATGTATGTATATATATATATATATATATATATATATATATATATATATATATGATTATATATATATGTACATCAGTGTGTCAATACATTCCCTGCTTATACGCGCTTACACATGCGTAATGGTGTTTATAAGCTTCATCAGCATATTAGTGCCTTATTCATTATAAAACTGACACACTCTAGTTATCTTGTAATTGGTATGTAGCACATTATACAGTGGACAGATGTCGCTATATGTTCATGTATGGATTACCGATGGTAATTGGAATGTGATAGTGTGATTTGACCCGCCCCTCTTCTGCACAGCCTATTATTCCATCTACTGTCGATGTTTGTATGGGCACATTCCTATTATTTATGTCAACAAATGGAATGCATGTGTTACAGAATTTGTACTTCAACATATATTGTTGTCTGCATGTGAGTATGTATATATACCTATTGCGACCTAGCTGACCTCCACGGGGTGGTCCATTAGAACCGGCCCATCCAACCCTGGCACGCCTGGATCCATAATTGCATACCCATAGTTCCTCCATCCCACCCATGTTAAATTTACACGCGTAACATCCATTATCCACTTGTTATCGCAGCCATAACACACCTTTACACATTTCCCTCTCCAGAGCTTGGGGCCCTACACACATTTTGTCCTGCCTCGTGTATTCACAGGGTCTCCCGCCATGTATATTTGCAAATACGTGCCTTTCCTGGGGTTATGGAATATGGCCATTTGCGCTTTCCAATTTTTGGAGGTCCCAGCATGGGACTACATTCCATCTGTGTGTAAAGTAGACCTAGCATTTCAACGATGTTACTCCCACTGGTAAAATACTGCCTGTGGTGTGAGTAGTGGTGCTCTGCTCACTCCTGGGCAGCTTTTTATGACATATTCTGAAAGCACTTTATAATACCAACATTGCTCTTGATTGCCTTTACATCCCTTGTAAATGCTTTACTGTTACAACATCCATTCTTATATATATATATATATATATATATATATATATATATATATATAGTTCTCATGTATGTAGATATATATCTGTACACACATATATGTGTGTGTGTGGATATATATATATATATATATATATATCTATATATATATATGTGTGTGTGTGTGTGTGTGTGTGTGTGTGTGTGTGTATATATATATATATATATATATATATATATATATATATATATATATATATATATATATATATATATACATATGTGTATATATATTACATCTGTACATACAAACATACATTTCCTATGCTGGGAGCTGCTTACACCCGCACAGGCACACTCGCCTATGCTTACTGTGCATTACATATGTTTACTGCCCCTTATTTGTGCTTATTTGTGCCTTATACATTATGACAGTACCACTTTGATTGAAAGGATCTGATTAATGGTCCCATATGATACACACATTCACCTTTACATGTTTAAATGTTGGCTTTACAGCAAAGCAACATTCATTCCACAAGGAAAATGATATGTGCTATTGTCGACCTTGAACCGTGAATGCCTTTTTGTTAGGCGGATGCTCTAACCACTACACTATTGTTGTTCTGCCTCATTTATATGTATACCCATGGTGCATTGTTACCCGAACACATGCCTCATCACTTCACTTAAACAGCAGGCATCCATTATCCTGTTGGGAAAAACACACTATTACACATGCGCCATTCCCTATTCCCTACTGCTCTGGACTCTTGCCGCATGTTGACTCACTCCGAGGATATTCAGACCTCCAAAACCTATGGTCCTGGCACATCCATGTGTTCGATTGTCAAGCTGTTCATATGGTCTTCTGGATTTAGGCTTGTCTGACTGGGGATCGAGACTGCCCTGTACCTAATTGAAAGTCAGACTTAGCAAGGGGAGATCGTTCCTTCCACTTTTAGCATCCTACCTGTGGTTGGGGATGCAGAGGTGTGCTCAGCTATTGCCATCTGATATATAACAGCACTAACTATTATGGGGATTTTCTATTTTGTGACCATGTTCATTCTTCATAGCTATATATATATATATATATATATATATAGATATAGATATAGATATGTGTGTGTGTGTGTATATATCGGTCTGTACATACACATGCATATACACTTACATGCTCATTTACATTTCCCATACCATTGAATCATTGCCACTTACCATCATGCATACACACTTGCATACCAGCTTATGTCTCGGGTTGCCACCTTTTCATATGGCCAAAGCGGGGCATTTTCGGGACACACATCAGATTTTACAGGCCAACACATACCCACAGTCAGTTCAAAGGTGAGAACTTTACTTATTTGCCTAAATGAAAGCTTATTCTTGTAGCAGTTTAGCTGCTTAATCTGTTTCTTGCAACTTTAAGTATTTTACATAAATAACTGTTTTATGCAACTGTTACATGAAATATGGGACATATTTCCTACAATCACAGGACATTTGCCATTATATTATATTTGGTCTGGACACAACTGCCCAAAAAGGGACTGTCCCTTGCAAGGTGGGGCAGGTGGTAACCCTACTTATGTCTGCTTTAAAGCACCTTAAGCACCCTATATCCGACTGCCACTATGCGAATGTGTAAGGTATATATTCCCAATAATGCACGTGGGGAGACGTGCATCACGGTCAAGTGTTTAATCCCGGGTCGTAGGTTCAGCAGAACTGGCTGGAGGCTGAGCAGTCTTGTGGACAACTACTGCTCATACAACTTGTGTCCAGATGTATACAGGACCGGACATCGTGTCATGACTCCAAGTCTAATGTTTAGAACAGATACATATCTCATGAGGGATATCCAAAAATTGTGGAGGCTGATGACCTTCTTTGCTTTACAGATGTAAGATAGGGTTATACATGCAAGGGATACATAGTTTGCAATCCTAAGACTGCCTAGGGTGAGTCTGCCTACTAGATATGGGTAGGGGTCACTATGTGCAGATATGGCTGTGCCTATCTAGCAGCCCGAGTATGGCTGGTTTTCATGGACGTTCAGGAAGGGGGGGGGTGCTGTGAAGGGGCTGATGGGTATTCAATTATATATCCAGGTGTGTTGAGATTGGATGGCGCATTTCAGGCCAGACCATTATCTGGGTATGTGCCGGTAATGTTTCTGTACATGTGTAGTGCACATTTTAATGTTCACATGTTTGTGGGATTGTATTGCGGATGTGTATATTTGTTGTTTGGTTATCTTCCTGATTCACACACTGCTCCCTCATAGACCGCCAGTTCACCTATTGTGCATCCAACCCAGTCTCTCCTTGGTGAATTATTACATTACCCATCACCTCCCACCCCCATATTCCACAGACACCATTCATCCCTTCTCTAGTTGATGGCCCATGGCACAGTCAACAGAACATATTGCATACGCTACATATCTCTGGGACCAATATGGTTGTGAGGTATACACTAGCATTTCAGATCATCCACATGCTGTACTTCACGCACATAGGTACACACAAATAATTATCTTTCATGACATGGTAGGTAGACCCAGGTAATACCCATTCATCTATGGGTCGTCCTGACAAGGATGACTTGGACTATGAATGGGCAGATATTGGATGAATGCTCTAACCATTGGTAGGGTTGCCACCTTTTCATATGACCTGGATGGGACATTTTCGGGACACACTTCTGAGTTTACAGGCCAACACATACCCACGGTCATTACAAAGGATAGTACTTTAGTTTTATGCCTACATAAAAGCTTTTATTGTTGTAGTGGTGTAGTTGCTTATTCTGTTTCATTTACTTGCTTATTCTGTTTCTTGTAACATATAGGTATTTTATATACAGACATACGTACTGTATGGCACTATTACATAACATATGGGACATAATTATGTCTTACTATCGCAGGACATTTCACATTTATTATGGTTTTGGTATGGATACACCTGCCTAGAGGGGGACTGTCCCTCACAATGTAGGACAGGTGATAACCCAAACCATTGGGATAGGCTTGGCAATTGGCGGCACGCTAAAACGATGTGTTTCGCTTCCACTTGGTATAACTAGCGACACTACAATGGAATACGGGCACGGGGTTTTAAATATCATTTGTTCGAGGGACAGGTACTCGATATTCAGCTATGTGCCTTTGTGTTTACTTCTTACTGTGTTGTTTGCAATGATGTCTTGTATGCTTTGCATACATTTCAGTATCCACGGATAATGAGAGGAGTGATTACTATTAGAGGCAGGCTGTACTAGTCAGGATTTTAGGTTGCGCGTATGCAGCCGACATGTTCACGCCTCCGTGCAGTGCTTGGACACGCCCCCTGCACTCGTACATATTTCCTATGCATGTGGCCGTTACGGCAGCACGCCCTCATTAATATGCATGTGGTGCTGCTGCGCCATCTCTATGCCGCACGATCGGCGCAAGGCTAACGCTGTCCTTGCGCCGAGCTTCATGAATCCCGGGGATGAACTTTGCATTGAAAACCATACAGCAAGCTTCATATACAATTTAAAAATAAAGGATGGCACTAGATATGTTGTCACGAAAGGAGATACTGCCAGCACAGCTATTTGGAATTTTGTAAATAATTATTTGTCAATGGTGAATATCAAAATGATTTATGTAAGCTGATTGTGTTACAAATATATTAGAACTGTCATGTGTATATTAAACTGGTCTGTATAGACTTGTGTTATAAAGGAATTTTAATAAGTGCTTGTGCTTAAAATGTAACCACAGTGTGCCCTGCTGGGGGAGAACAAAAATGTACGTGCACTATTGTAATTGTTTAAATGTATATATTTTAACAGTGGAAACTGGAAGACAGGAGGTTAACTTCAGAAAAATAGCTAATATTAAATTACTTTATAGGCAAGGTTGGAGACATAATGTCTGTATTAGGGAGCTTCCTGTATTGTCTCTAGGGTGGACTAATTGCTAGTCTTGAAATGTGGAGGAATGTAATTGTTTTATGACTTCCAGCATCTGCCAAAGATCTGTAGTCTATGTATTTTCACAGGTAGATGCTAAATACTGCCAAGCATCAAGCAGCTTGGGTTTTTCTTGGGACAGAGTCAGATGACAAGAAATTATGTCATTCTGCAAGCTATCCCAGCAGTAATATTTGAGGTATTAATTTGAGAAGTCTCTTAGAGAGACAGGGCATTCTGTATTATTTCTTGGACCTGACAAGAACCATTCACCACATCTGCCTTGCTCTGATGAAGTAATTTCAAGGGAACAGTATGATTCTCTTGGATATAGTCAGGAATATAGAAAACATTAGTTTAGATATTTTTTTATTTATTTGAGACTGTCCTACAATGCTGTTTTAAATAATCCCTGTGATTTTGAACTTTGATGTCACTGTGAATATATACTGGGCATTTTCTTGTTCTTTTTTATTTATTGTTAAATATATTTAAAACTTTCATTGTGGCTGATCTGTCTAGAGATATTTAAGATTTGAGAGTACTTGCATATTTATTTAGTGACACTGTGTGGGGCACTCCTAATAGCCTTGTTCTTGGTCAAGCTACCATTTGTATAAATATTAATATTACACAGTAAGATTGGAAACCCTTTATTAAGGGTCTTAAAGCACCTGATAAGGAGTTGGCTGGTGGCAGTGTTAACTACCTTATAGTGAGGGCAAAAGGGGGGCACAGCTAGTAAACCTGTGCCAACCATACATCAAAAAGTCTGTGTGTCAGCTATTTGGGCAGGGACATGGATCACTGGTTGGGCAGAGAGGATGCTGGAGGCCTTGGCTTAGCCACTCAGCTGAGATCTCAACTGTATAGCTCTGCCAGTGGTGAGTCTTATTGGGGATCTGAAGAAAGAGGGAGAAACCAGCCCCAGACTGACTGCGGTCTCTGTGTGCTCTTAAGGAAAATTGCATTTGATAAAGAGAGCTGCATTATTAAATACTGTGTGTGTACCTGTTATCCTCATGGTGTACACCCTCCACTGGTGCCAGTGGTGAGGACTGAGGCTCACTGATTACTGATCCAGTGGTGGGTTGTCACATATGTATTTTCAAAAGTAAAAAACAATATTAGGTGGTACAGATAAATATTTGAATGCAGTCAGATTTGTTTTATGTAAATAACCACTATTTCAGAGAAAAAAAAAACAAAGTAAGCAAAAATGCACTCCCTGAGAAGCATTCAAATCATTTGGGGTTGCCTCACATGATTCAGAAGACCAGAACCTCCATCATTTGAGCATTCAAGACTGAAACAAAACTAGAAAAAGGCATTCTTTCTGGTGGCCAATCCACCTTTTTCTCACCACAACCCCATTAGATGTACATATACATATTATATATATATATATATATATATATATATATATATATATATATATATATATGTATATACACAGATATGGATCTGTGTGTGTGTGTGTGTATATATATATATATACACACACACACACACACACAGATATATATATCTATATATATATATATATATATATATATATATATATATATATATATATTACATACATATAGCTTACTAAATGCTGAAGCAGTTCTTCGAGTAATCACTTACTCAAAAAGAAATGTCGGAAATTAAAACTTTTTTCACTTAAAACAACAAAAGCGGTAATGTAGATAATTCATATTTGACATTATTGACATTACTCATCTTACTTTGACATCAGGTGATTTCCTTCAAATGTTTTGCAGGCGGGCAAGTCCCCCCCCCTCTGGGGGGGCATCCTGTTAATTATATATTACAACTCCAAGATCACACTACAGTGAGGAAAAGGATAAATATTCCGATACCCACTGTAGTGCGATCTGCAATCAATCATCAACCTCACAACAGGGAATACACACTGGCATTAGCTTTTATGGATTCCACTATATAGATATAGATATAGATATAGATATATAGATATATATATATATATATATATATATATATATATATATATATATTTAGTTTAATACCACAGTCCTATAGCCCACAATCTTAAAATCCATAATCAAAAAACATAACCCCGAAGGCCACAATAATGAACTCCTGGAATTGCCTCCCTGCAGAACCCATGTTAGCAATCATTCCTGGGTTCAAACTGGTAGGAGATTTCAGTATTCAATACTTTTAGACACTGTGGTCTTCATTGTTTTGATCCTTCAGTGTTATGGCTTTCAAGATTGCAGGTTCAGGATTGTGACAGTAAACCTATGTATAAATATGGATTCACTTCAGAATATCGAAGATTTAAAACTTCGAATTTCATATGGTCGAGACCATATGATCGAAGTTTCGAAACTTTGATATTCTAAAATATATACAAAAACGTTTTTGCAGGTGGGCAAGCCCCCCAGCACCCTCATCCCCGCCCCCCTACTTAAATATACCAACTCCGAGATAACACTACAGCGAGGAAAAGGGAAAATGTCCCATTCCGCGCTGTATGGAGATCTCCGTTCAGAATTTCAAAGTTTTAAAACTTTGATCATATGGCTTGACCATTTGAAATTTGAAATTTTAAATCTTCAATATTCTGAAGGGAACCCATATATATACATACACACATGCACACGCACGCACGCCCACACAGACACACACACCCACACACACACACACACACACACACACACACACACACACACACACACACACACACACACACACACACACTAACTCCAAGGTCACATGAACACAGGGATAGTGGAAATCCTGTCTATGCAAAGAAATCATCATTCCAATGAAAAGCCAGTTGTTCAAATATTAATGATCACATGAGTGTCAATCACTAGTATTTTGCAAATAAATCCAGTACCCCCTGCAGACATCTACTTAAAATATCTTGGACAAAGAAAAATACAAATATCATATGACAATGCGACATTCTATATAAAACCAAATCTAAACACAAAGTGTAGCATATAAAAGTGGAACAGACCCATGGTTGTAAGTGATAGCATATAAAAATAGCAATGAAACACATGGGACTGCAAGTAAGACTACTTAAAATTAACAATAAAAAATAAATAAATAAATAAATAACTAATCCACAAGAAAAACAACAAGCCAGATGTTTATTGGCAGGTCCTTCCTCCATGTTGGTACAACACAGCAGATTATGTCAGTCCTGCTTTGTGTAAAGTTAGTCAATAAAAACACTAACGTCTCATGGACAGACACCATGGAAAGCAGTAAATATCACATTCAGATAAATACTCAAGGTTTTGTTTTTTACAGAAATATGATAATATGGTTATTAGCAGGCATTCTGTGTGACTCATCTTAGAACTATATTTTCCCCTTACATATCTCAGAAGCATTACAGCTGATCTATAGGTGCCAGAAGTAGGGCCATGAAATTCTAAGGGTCTTACCTGGTGGCACATCAGTTTTATCTAAATCTCAGGGACTCAGGCTTGTGATCAGAATCTCAGAATTAATATGGCTATAAAACACATTAAAGCAACATGAAAAATGACCTAACTTTAAAGAAATCAACAACTGCCAGAAAATCAGCTACAGTCTCAGCTGCTTGTAACCTACGAACAAAATATGCCAATAACGTCCCTCATTCTGTCAGAGACATTTCTATAAAATGCTGAAAAAGTGAACAAAATATATTATTGAGAATAAGCATCCTGAAACTAATTTCAGTTATGTGGACTGCCTGCATTTTTAAAATAATGTGTATGTTAATGCCACAGATCAAAAATGTGCTTTGTCCACTCTGAAGACAAGCCCCCAGCTCACCACCCACAAACCTGATCATCTCCATAGTCACAGATCACTGGCGAAGGGTGAAACTCCCCAAAATATCATGCACAAAGTTTTCTCCAACACGAGTTATCAAGTGATTTCTGAGAAATTACTTCATAAAGATTATACACACACACACACACACACACACACACACACACACACACACACACACGTGTGTGTGTGTGTGTGTGTGTATATATATATATATATATATATATATAGAGAGAGAGAGAGAGGTATAGAGGTATAGTGATAGATATAAAAGTATATATGCTGTTGTTCTCAAGATTTCCTCATTGTCGATGGACTGTGTTTCATACAATTTTGACTAATGATATGTGAACAAATCAGAATCTTGTTGATTAAAGTAACTGAAATAATTATATACAGATACAGTTTGGTCACAGAACTTCACATGTCCTAAGCTCCTTCTTGTTAAATTTAATCACAACTGTCAAATTTAGCAGCTCTCCTGCTTTCTCTTCAACATAGAATAGTAATTACAGTACTCAACATTCATCAGCAACAGCCTTTAAGCTCTAAAATACACAAAAGAAGCAGAACTTTTAGGAACTCATTTAAAACAATCCGCTGCTTCTAACATCGGAAGAAAATGTGCTGCTCTAAACCCTTCTATTAATGTTATTATATCAGATTTGTCTTGAATCAAAAGGGAAGTTGAGGTGGTCACTAAACCATTTGCAAAACTGAAGCAAGATTTGTATATGCTTGTGATGGCATAAATGTAACTAAATTGAAGGTAACTGCTGTTGATAAATCTGTATGCAAATATAAAACCACTTAAGTTCAGTCTTAGTGCTATAGAGCAGATCTTACAGAAATAACACAATGATTGCTAGCTAAGCAAGAAGTTTAAAACTGAAAAACTAAAAGATGTAGTTCTGGACATTTTTTTAAATGAGATAGCAGATCCTTCTTTGTTCTTCTCATCTTACCTAATTGAAAAGGTTCACAGAACTTTGTGGATACCTCTAAGTGGTAAACTCCACAGGATTGATTAAAATAAAATATCTAGTACAGCCAGTGCCTTCACTATATTACAAAATTGGAAAACATTAAACAAACATTAACTTGAAGGGAAACAGTGTATTATTCTTGGTGATCTCATGGGGTAGAATGATCAACAATGGCTATCAGTTTTTAACTTTTAATTTAATGAAGGATTCATTTCTATATGCCCTGCCCACATATGCTATCCCTTATGTACAACAGTTTAATGTATCATAAGGAAAATAGTACACAGACATCCCAGACCTGTCTACAACTTTTTCGGCATGGAAGAACTTTAAACATTATTTGTTTATATATGAATTAGAAATCCTTCAGTTTTGTTCTTTATTTATTTGTATTTATATCTGTTTGCCAGAATAGAGCACTGATCTCCATGGACCTTTTACAGAATCAGCCAGGGAGAGATGTCTATTAAGTGACTTGCTCAGAGTCACACAGACAATGGAAGCTGAGGGAATAAAACATTGCAACACTGTTTATATGTGATAAGAAGGGATGTAGTCCTTTTCAGCAGGATTTAGAATAACTTGCAGTTTTTTTAACAAGAAAAATCTTTATTAAATCATACATTGTTGTCGCCTCACAGTAAGACGCTGACCGGTTTGACTCTCAGCTAGAGTGTCTTCTACGTGTTGACATGCGTGAATGGGAGTACCTTCGTTGAAGGTTGTGTGTTAGGGCTGGCAACTCAGCACGTAAAAATGAACTGCCAATCATTAGCGGACCAGAGTTCCGCTGTGGCGACCCCTAACCGGGAAAAAGCCGAAAGACACATCAGCATTTATATAAATGAAAAAAAACATACTGACATATATTTAGTTGCAAACATTATAAATCACTTATAATCTATGCAGTCATTGTCAGTCAAACATTACATAGCTCATTCAACTCTTGACTTCTTTTAAACCTCATCCCTCCTCCAAAATGTTATTCTGCATGCATTGTTCCCACAGTTCCAATTTTTTATGTAATTTGTTACTTTTCTACCAATCTCCACTTCCCATTCCTTAAATTCCTTTTTTTAACAAATAGGTGGGAAAGCACCAGTGTCTCATTTTTACTTCATTACCCTGCATTTTTATTTTAGGTATTATTGGCACATGATCTGAAATAGCTATTGGATGCATATCAAGACTTTCAATTAAATGCGCATTTTCCTGTGAAATATAATTTCTGTGTAGCCTATCTGAGTTTATGTACCTTGCGGAATAATATGTAAATTCACTCCAAACTACTGCTGCTGAATTTACATCTTCCATGCCTAATATTTTCATAAATGTTTTAAAATCTGCACTCTTTAATTATATTTTCCCTTCTGGGCCCACCAGATGCATCCTTACTACTGGAAATCTAATTCTAGTCCCCACCTATAAGTAATATTCCCTGCTGAAACCTGATTATTTCTCATAGAATTTTCTTAAGCTCCATTATAGCAATTTTAGGTGGACTATAAAACCATGCCAGTGTAATCCTCCTCCCTTGCCAGTAGCCTCTTAGTGCTACAAATCCACCGTTATCTTTTTTATCATCTTCTATCACTATTGGAGCTCTTCTTGCAATTAATGTAAGTACTCCTCTTTCCCATTGTCCCAGATATTCTGCTGAATAACCATCCTAAAATCCTTTATCCAATTCACATGATCAGTTCTTTCCAAGTGTGTCTTCTGCAGCATAACTATTTGCACTCTGCATTTTTTAATATAATTCACTACTCTCTTTTTTGCATATTTATCTCTGAGACCATTCACATTTAAAGAGAATATAGAAGGTGCTGTCATTATGTTAAGAAGTTATTATTCCCATCTGTTATGTATAGCAACCTTTTTTAAATGTCTAGCTTCAGCTATTGTGTTACATGCATATACTGTTTGGCAGGTTGACAGTTACAGTTTTTTCTTGTCATATCCATTTGAACCTATGTCACATCTTTCAAAAAATTTTGGTTAAGTAAAAGCCCTCAAAAAAAACTTAATACTAACACCCAAAACTACATACATTTTCAAATACTGAAGTTTACCTTTCCTAATAGGAACAACTGTCAGACTGACAGCCACACTCACAAACTTGGATTAATCTATAAGGAAGGTTATCCATGCTAAGGTGCATAGTACACAGCCTGTGCTTCTATTTCACTAAGTGCTGTCGGTTTTCATCTCATCTTTATTCCTCTCCCAGATCAGAAACCCCTTGAATGCTTTCAAAAATCATTATCACCTAACCAGTGAAAGAAAGACATTGCAAGAAAGAAGTATTCTGTTTTTATTGCCCCTTATCAGATTATCTCCATAAAGACATGAGAACCAGATACACAACTGCCTCTGCTTTATACCTCTTCAGGCTGATGTGCAGTGAGTAATCATTTTTCTAGAAACACTCTACTGATTCCCACTTTTAAGTAGTTGGTCCTCCTGCCAAAGTTTTCTCTCATTTATTTGCTAGAGTAAAATTTTTTATTATATTCAGTGTTCTTTTTTATTCATTTGCTTTCCCTTAAAACTTGATACCAGATCAAGCCAACGGTCTTAATCCAGTCATTCTCCCATGCAAGAGTAAGAAAAAGAAAAAATATATTATCTTTTCTTGTATTATGCTACTTTGTCCATTTTTTTGTCTTTTTATATTGCACTACCTACATTTCTTAAAACAGAACAAAGAGAAAGAAAGAAGGAAAAAAAACAGGGGCACCTGTTTAATTTAGTATCCCTATTACATTCAGAAGTAACAGAGAAAGCATTTATTTACAGCATGCAGGTTATAGCATGTATTATAAAAATATTATTGTTAAGAAAAAAAATATTTTACTTATAGTTTACTCTTTCCTTCCTCTTCCCCCTTGATAAATGTCCTTCCAAACAATGTCATGAAGTAGGGCATATGCTTTGGAGTCCCTGGCAAGTTTTTACAAAGTCAAATAAGTCCAACCTTTTCATGTTATCTTGTTCTGTAACTTTTCACACATATAATACATGCTTTGTTATCCCACATGTATTTGTCAATTTCAAAATTACCGGTTTCTTCCTGTTGATCCCCCTCTCCCAAATCCAGTCTCTGTTTCTTTTCTAATGTACTCCTGGTTCTTCTAGTCAACTCTTGTGCATTTTTCTGTCTCTCAAGCACTTTCTTTTGAAACATTATAAAAGGTTTCACTGGCACAGACTGTCTGTGGGCTTTTATACCAAAAGAACAAGAAGCAGGATCTCCTTCTGTTTGATAGCTTATTTTTGTTGTACAAACCTTTGTATTTCCTCCTTTGCATGTTCTGCATCAGAATGATTTTGACCCTCCAGGAAAGTATATTCTGAAAATAGCATCTTGAATCTCATGCCTGCTTCTTGACATTCCTTGATTACTGGAATACAATTACTCGTCTTCTGCCTAGTATACAGTGAGTAATCACTTTCCACAAATACTCTGCTGTCTCCCACTTTTAGTACTTTGTCCTTCTATCACAGTTTTATCAGAATTAACTCTTACTGCTGATAAGACTGCATTTTCCTATTAAAGGTCAAGGCTGCTTTCTCATGGCCAGGTTTGGAGCATAAACATGATGTGCCCTTTTAATTCACAATTCCTGCTGTGGAATACCAGTCCAGTTGCTTATTTGTGCTTTCATAAAATTATCACAGTCTGTTTGTTCCAGCTGCTCTGGTACAGCAGAAAATCTCAGGTTTTACCTTTGTGCTCTGTCCCCTAATTCTATTATTTTTTGAAACACTTCTTCTTGAGCAGTTTCATACTCAGCCAGCTGTTTTTTTCATTTTGAATCCTAATTTTTTTATCATGTCATCTAAATATCTGTTTAAATCTTTCTCCATTTTTCCAGCCTTTTATTTTTTTAAGTTGATATACTCCTTCACTGTTTTGTTTATTTTAATTAGCTCTGAGTACATTTGACTTATTTTTTCCTCTTGATTACTGGACGTCATGTCTTTCACCAAAGCTGGAGCTTGAACTGCTTTTTGCTGAACAACGGCAGGATTCTTCCCAATCAGTGTTTTTTCCTCACCTTTTGTGATTGATTTTCTTTCAGATTCTCTGAATTTATTTTTTGCTGTCATCCAGGCAGTGTGCTTACTAGCCACTTACTGAAATTTACCCAAAAATACAAGTTTACTGGCTCTCTTTTCTGAGTTTCTGTTTTCAAGCTAAGAGAGCTGAAATTAAGCTGTTACTCAGTGTGCAGCCACTTTAGAGGGTAGAATAACTTATAGGTTTGATGCACATCTAATATTTTTGAAGGGGTACAGTTTTGGAAACTAGAATATGAGTTTTCCTACTTACATTTTTATTGTTTTTCACTCACACCCCCAGTGCTCATGAAATTAATTATTCTTAGGTCATAGTGATCATAATCAGGGCTTCATTTCTGTTTATCATGAAGCCAAGCTTGTAATTTATTTTAAAGTTTATAGAATAATCATCCACATGATATTGAATTGCCTACTGGGAACCCATTTTAAAACATTTGAAATCAAGGGTATTATGACCAGTAACAAATGAGCAAAACAGAAGAACAATAAACTCTGCATTTATATTATGACCAGTAACAAATGAGCAAAACAGAACAATAACCTCTGCATTTGTGTCTTTATAAAGATAGTTCCAATATTAAAACACTAAAGGTGTTTAAAAAGTCTATATATTTAATAAGAACTAAGAGTATAGTTGCAGAAAACAGAAGCTCACTATTCATTTTCTGGATTGCAAAGGTGTGGGAAGTGGATAAATGCTAACATAAACATGACAATTTAAAAATAGATGGATGAAAAGCCTCAACCTTTTGGTGTTGAATGATCAAGCTCTGACTAAAGAACAGATGAGATTAGTTTGAAGCAGGAAGTGTGGAAGTGAGCAGTTGGAGGCAGTTTGCCTATTTTGTGAGGAGGAAGGTGTGAGATCCACTGCACAAATGACACAAAAAGGAGTTCTAATGTATTATTGGTAGCAGCTACTAAGCAGTTATTAGGCTATTGTAGGTCATACCACATATAAAACCAGGGTAATCCCAAGGCATGAGGAGGTATGCAAATAGAGACTCCCTAGTTCAGCAGCCACTGCAAGTAAGTAGTAAGGTGGAAGAGAGGTCCCTATTGCAACTGATGGTTGCTTAGCTCCAGATTCTTGTGTCTAAATAAGAATACATCTGCTGATGAGCCCCCCACCCCCACCCCACCCCACCTCAGAGAACAATTAGGACATAAAACTCTCATGCTAGCTGGGGAATAAACTATTGCCCAGACTAGGAATGAATAGGTTACCAGAGGGCTGGTTGGGAACACTTAATGGCCAGGGATGATAGTTAAAAAAACTGAAGCAAAAAATTCAGTGTATTAGATGTCTAGTATTTTCTTTAATGGATGGATAAATCAGTTCTTCTGCTCAGAATTACTATCTAATATGTTATCTTGAGATAAGATTTGTGGTCATCAGTATGCATTCCATGCAGGTAAGTACTTTTACATCATCAACATAATAATTAGAATTATGATTTATATTACTATCATCATCATATCAGATTGTGATATGCAACATACATTTTGATTGTCTGCTATAAATGCTTAGTTAAGATCACCTGGTCTATATTATAAGAATGAAGTTTCACAACTTCGAACACCATATGGGTGACACCATATGAGCAAAATTGTGAAACTTTGAAAAAAAAAAAAATGCAAAATTGAAACAAAAACCTACCTGATCGCATTGAGCAGGGGGGCAAGCCCCCCTGCACCTCCCACCTGGGGGGGCTGTTCCCCCACACCCCCGCTACTTAAATATGCCGACTCTGAGATAGCACTATGTTGAAGTAAAGGGAAGAATTCCCTGTGGTGATCTCCATTCACACTTGCAAGGTTAAAATATTCCACCATTTGGTGTTGCCCATATGGTGTTCGAATATTGCAATCCTCGCTCTTATAATATAGACCCAAGATCACCTAGACTATACAAGAGAATGGAGTACAGGAATAATATTAACATATTGGAAAAATATATATAAAAATATATACAAAAATATAAAACACGTACCTCAGGTTTGGCTTGCCAGAAACACCCAAAGGATCAATAAAGGCTTTCTCAAGGTTCATAAGTTGATCATTCACTCTGCGAACTTCTAATGGACTATAACAAATACAAACAACAAATTAATCAAATACGTGTAAGGAAATATTATAAAATACTAAAGGTTAAAATTAATTACAAAATAACCAAACAGTGGGATTTATTATCCTGGTACTAACTTTTAAATATACAGCTGCATCAACATAATAGGCAAAGCATGCTACAAGCAATGCTAAATTTTTGAAGGAGCTATACTTATGATGAACTGCATCCTTCCTAGTATATACAACATATATGCGAGACATTATATTGCTTAGCACAGTGGTTCCCAAAGTTTGCGCTGTGGCACCCTGGGGTGCTGCAGCTTCCTCACAGGGGAGCTGCAAACTAATAAGCTTAGCTACAAAATAAACCGTGAACAGTTCGCAGTTTATTTTGCAGCTAAGCTTATCAGTTCGCGTTGAACTAAGTCTAGATCTACACTGTAGCTTTTTAGCAGAACTGGCATCAAGTATAGTAGCGGTCCCCAACCACCGAGCCACGGACCAGTACTGGGCCGTGGAGCACTTGGAACCAGGCTGTCACGTAATTGGATGCCTGTATGAGTGTGTGTGTGTGTGTGTGTGTGTCTGTCTGCATGTGTGAGTGAATGCGTGCATGAAAGCAAAAGAGTCTGTGTGTGTGAGAGAGATCAGGAGAGTGAGATCGATCTGTGAGTTAATGCATGAATGAATGAAGAAGTGGCTGCGTGTGTGTGTGAGATCAGGAGAATGAGAGCGATGTGTGAATGAATGCAGGAATGAATGAAGAAGTGGCTGTGTGTGTATGTGTGAGATCGGGAGAGTGAGAGCAATGTGTGAGTGAATGCAGGTATAAATGAGGAAGTGTGTGTGTGTGTGTGTGTGTGTGTGTGTGTGTGTGTGTGTGTGTGTGTGTGTGTGTGTGTGAGTGTGTGTTTGTTTGTGTGTGAATGAATGCAGGTATGAATGAGGAAGTGGCTGTGTGTGTGTGTGTGTGTGTTTGTGTATGTGTGAGATCGGGAGAGTGAGAGCAATGTGTGAAGGAATGCAGGTATGAATGAGGAAGTGACTGTGTGTATGTATGTGTAAGATCAGGAGAGTGAGAGCAATGTATGAATGAATGCATAAATGGGTGTGGTGTGTGGGTGTGACAGACAGTGAGAGCACTATGTGAGTGAATGCAGGTATGAATGAAGAAGTGACTGTGTATGTGTTTGATCGGGAGAGAGAGAAAGAGAGAGAGAGCAGTGTGAGTGAATGCAGGTATGAATGAGGAAGTCACTGTTTGTGTGTGTGTGTGTGTGTGTGTGTGTGTGTGTGTGTGTGTGTGTGTGTGTGTGTGTGTGTGTGTGTGTGTGTGTGTGTGTGTGTGTGTGTGTGTGTGTGTGTGTGTGTGTGTGTGTGTGTGTGTGTGTGTGTGTGTGTGTGTGTGTGTGTGTGTGTGTGTGTGTGTGTGTCTCATGGGGGGAGAGAGTGAAGAGTGAGAGTGATCCCTGGCAGCAGCAGCAATGAGGTCTGTGTAAGTCTGGACCATGCTACTGGACACATACCTCTCACCCTCTTAGAGCAAGAAAATCTAGACAAAGCCAAAAATAGTGGGGGTACAAAGGCACAAAATAGGGACACGTTTAAGTACTGCTCTCACAAACTTAGAAAGTTGATAGAAATGCAGGTTTTCCATTAGCATGAATATTCTAAAGGGTATGAAGTATGAAATTCAACTGTCTGTCATTATTTTCTGACTTCAGCCTCAATGATCTGCCAGTGATTTGCCAGAAAGAAACAATTTTATGAGAAAAAGACCAAAAATATGAGGCAAAAATCTGGACATTAAACATCTATACAGTTGAGAGGTATGCTGGACAGAGCCAAATAATAGGGACAGATTTTAAATATTGTTCTTATAAACTTAAAGTTAATAAGGTTGCCATTAGGTTTGCTCACCTCTCAACCATAGTAGATCAGTGTTATGCTGTTAAGTGGAATGTACACTTTTTTTTGGTAATTGTCTTTTTATTGTACTTTTGAGCTTTTCTCCCCAGGTCTCCTAGTCCAATCGGGCAGCCTCATTGAACAAATGTCAAATAAATAAATAAATAAAATATGCACTTTATGCATGCCATGGGGGCGCCTTGGAAAAACCTGGATTCAGCAAGGGAGCTAAGAATCAAAAAAGTTTGGGAACCACTGGCTTAGCACGTAGGTGGCACTGGTATATCATCATTCCTAACTAAACGTGTGTGGAAATTTGTTGTGGCAAGCTATGCTGTTTCTGATTTGATTAACATTCACATAAGTGATGCAAAAGGGATAATATATGGTGCCAAAAACTTAGAGGGAAGCTTTACTTTTATATTACTTGCATGCAATACATGCACACGCATATAAATATAGATATAAATACAGAGAGAGAGAGAGATTTTGTTTGCTCACCCTAAAAGGAGCAGCATGGAGTGTTGAAAATTATGATTTTGCATCATAGTGATGAAAGATGTTTGTTAATGTTTGGTTGTTCCTTTAAGTGTGCAAAACACGGGAAGTTTCTTGCTGTAGTTCAGGATAATTGGCAGCCAGTCTGAGGATTTGCCTCATTGTAAAGGAGAGTAGCATGGAAGGGTAAAATGAGGAAGTTAGTTCCTTACTGTAGAAATAGTGTTTGTGTCGAAGGAAAAGCTGAAAGCATGGACAGAGAGAGGGTCTATTCATGACTAATCTTGAGGGGCACTACTGCAGAATATTGATTTTGGAACTGAGACTGAAGGCTGGTTGAAAGGCCTAGAAGTTTTGGGAACTGAAAGAGTGGCCTAGAGTCTAGGACTGAACTGTACAGTGCTTCATCCCTTGTGCTAAGAGAATGACCTTAAGAGGAAAGCCTAGAGTGTGAGAGATCATTGTGAATACCTGAATTTGGAGTATGGCCTAGGAAACAGACATACATATACCCCAAGTGAACATTTATGGACTGTATTATCTACTGGTTGGGTCAAAAGGAACTATCTGTTTTGTATTCTGTAAAAGACAAGAGAGCTCTTACTTTGTTAGGGTTAAATAAACATGTTTTGTGTATATCTTGTTTCCAGTGTATCTATAAATCTTACACTGATGGAGTAAGCAGCAGGCATTGAAGTCCCTGACCTGTCATAGCCAAGTAAGTGTAGCACCCCTAAGTGACAGAATCTGGAGGATTTTTGCTTCACACAAAGTTTTCCCACCCAAAGGTGTGTGTTTCTCCTGTTTTTCAATTTGGCAGCATAGAGGAATAAACCTGAGCTGCTAATGAACTGATTTCTTTGGTACAGGGTTCGAGTCCCTCAGCCTTTGTTTGCCTGTTGTGTGACCTTAAGCAAGTCACTTAACTAGAGACTGCTTTGGGGCAATTTGGGAAATAGGATTTGCTCTTCAATGGTTTCCTGGACTGCATGCCTAATAACTACCTATGAAGCTGAGACAGAAAGTTTTTGGCTCGGATTTCATTTTGAAAAGAAAGAGATCTTGTGTTCCTGATTTGTGGGAAGATTTTTTTTTTCTTTTCCCTGTAAGTGCAGCAATGCGCTACTGTTATATAATTGCAACCATGGAGGAATTATTACATAGACTAGTGGATTTACAAACAAGGATGGAACAACAGCTAAATCAGTTACAGCAACAGACTGTAGGACTGGCCAGCAAAGCTGCCAACTTATAGACTATGCCACAAATGGATAACAGAGAGACTGATGGTTTGAATTGTAATAATCTGTTAGCTTTTGATCTATTATCTTGGGTTTGTATAGTAAATTTTTTAACCAGGCTGCTAATTTAAAAATCTTATAGACTGTGTCACAAATGGATAACTGAGAGACTGATGGTTTGAACTATAACAATCAGTTAGGTTTTGATATATTATCTTGGGTTTGTATAGTAATTTTTTAACCAGGCTTCCAATTTAAAAATCTTGGTAAATGTAGTACACGTTAAAATAATTTCTTGGATCTGACTGTAAAGAAACATGGTAGAGAATTTAGCAGTAGATCAGTTGTGTATGCCCTGCTTCCAGTGTCTCTACAGATATTACAATATATAAGCATTATGTACGACGATTGTATTATCTATCATCAAAAGACTTTTGGTTGAGTTAATGGAAGTTTGACAAAAAACATATCAAAACACAACAAATCAACTGTGAAGATGTCAGGAAACACAGCCCTACCAACTACAAGATCAATGTTACAGCTTGCTCTAGTTTCAGTGGACTACAGTTCTATGAGTTTCAGTAAATGTAACCTGGTCAAGGACTGTTGGGGTATAATCCAGAACAGTAAGTAGCTCATCAGGTGCCATCCATAGACCATTGAACTGACACCCCCTCAACTCAAACTGAAGACTTGAAAGCAGTAAAACCTGTTCTGCTCTGAAACTGTATCAGGCTATTTCAAACTCCAACAAGCAGTTTGCTACAGTTAACACCCCCCCCCCAAACACACACACTGAGCAATTCTGTGTTTCATCCAAGACTGCAAATCCTGTATCAAGATTCATTTATAAAGCCGGAACTGCAGTCCCCTAATGTTAGCACCTGCCAATAGCACCCTTGACAGCCTCCTCATTCACCGTCCATAAATATGGCAGTGATATAATCAAATTGTTGTATATATGTTACATAGGTCACATCATTTCTGACACTGGTAACTTATTTAAGGCACAGGCACTTGATTGTGAGCTGATTTTGTCATTGGCTGGTGTGCAGTAAGTTGAAAACTTCCATATATAAATGCATATATCCTTAGGGTGTACACTGAAATTAGTTAGTTTTATGACATTTCCCCTGTTTATACTTGCTTATAAAGTGGTAATCATTTATGTAAAGTGTTAATGTTATTGTAGCGCACACACACACACACACACACACACACACACACACACACACACACACACACACACACACACACACACACACACACACACTCACACACACACACACACACACACACCAGTGTGCATACACCTCTATACACACATGCAAGCGCACAAGCTTACATGCACACACACAATGATAAATACATAAAAAGATTATATTATATTAAAAAGATAGATGAACTTAAAATTGCTATATTCACATATTGGAATTATTTCAGAAGCAAACATTTTTTTCAACCCAGTCAAATAAAAACTGCATATAAGGTTATCAGCATCTTTAACCTGCACTGTTACAAACTATTGAATCAGTTCATAAGGTATTAATGTCTATAATGATCCATGTTTTATATCTGTTGCTTTAGCCAGTGGACTCAGGAAAAGGTCTTCAATATAATGGAGCCCATTCAGAATGGTAAATTTGCTATCTGAATCTTATGAATACATACATATATACACACACACACACACACACACACACACACACACACACACACACACACACACACACACACACACATATTTCAGGTACAGACAATAATGCCCTTCTAACTTACCAATATACCAAAACAGTTATTCCCATAAGTGACCGAGTTGTTCTTAAAAATATCTAAACTAGTGCTTGCTTCAATATAATTTCGAGGTCTATTCCATACATCAGCTGTTGTCTAAGAAAACCAATCAGTACATCTCTCATTCCTATATACTTCAGGTATAACTGCTATGTGATGATATATATTCCTAACCTCTTCGGGATATCTCCATACACTAGCAATGTTTTGCTATTATATTCTGACAACTGTGTGTTTTTTTGAACAAAAGAATGTGTATATATTAATGGAACATATCTATGACCAACTCCTTTTTTAGTATGTGCTACTGGCTTTGCATGAATAGAAAATAAGAACGTGTTTATTTAAAATCATAATTTTTCATCATCACCAAAATCTGCTGCCACGGAATCTTCTACCTTGATTGTAATGTCACAGCCCTATGGCATTCTCATTAAAATATACCATATTTTTAAGTAATCTCCACCAATGGCAGAAGCAGCAAAAATTTCCAGGGTCATTAATGACTGTAGAAGCATATGCCATGCTGTTTTATATATATATATATATATATATATATATATATATATATATATATATATATATATATATATATAAAACAAGTGATCAGTACATAAGGAAACTGTTGAATTACAAGAAAGGACTTCACCATCCTTGCATTATAACCTAACTGCAAATACTCAGTATCATTACACATACAGTATTTTGTACAGTTAGTGACACTTTTCTTCTTGGTTTAAATATAGTCTTCGGCTCGCATTGGACAACAGTCAGGCATGGCTGGCCTCACCAATAAGCAAACTAGCTGGCCCCTAGTGCACTATTCAGTTAGTGAAGTTTTCTGTCATGTTTTTCTTTTTCTTCTTTAAATAAAGAAAGGCAGTAGAATTTCTTTATTTGAAAAAAAAAATAAATGTATGACCTGTAGCTCCTTGCCACCCTACAATCTACCTGATGTATGGATTGGTGAGGAACTGGCACCCCACAACTATTAAATGATAAAATGGATGGTCACAACTGAAAAGAAAAGTGGCAGTCAAATGGAAAGGGGCAAGTATGTTTTTTTTAATACTAGTAGGCAACGTGATTTGGAAAGAGCATGGCACTGCAGGGAAATGAGAGTTGAAATACATTTCCATCCAGTCCTTGTTATTTATTTATTTATTTTATAAGTGTCAAACATCACAGATGTGCACAGACAACAGAGTAGCTATAATTGCTGATATAGTCTGTGGAAGAAACATGTTGCTGTTGTTTGTTCATTATTCTGGCTTTGTAGGACTAATGTGATCCATGCGATTTGTGTGAAGTATCTTGAAATACTTTACTGTGTGGCTAATGTTTGCATTGCACAAAGTCAAAATACTTTGCTGTGGTCTTCCTCTTATTTTAAAACCAGCTGTATGAAATATAAACAGTTAAAGTGGCTGCAACTGCTGAGCGGGGGCTGTTTGTAGATGAATGCAACTAACCATAGCATTTGCTCATTTTAGACAGGTACTGGGTTGGATTTGCAGGGCTAGTGTGCACTTGTATGCTATATGTTGGAATACCTCACTGTGATTACTGTGTGTGTGAAACAAGCCTGTAATAAAGTATGTGTAAATTGATGGGAATGGAGACTGACTGTGGATAAAAGTGGCTTATCTTTGCTGTGTTTGATCACTTTTAAACAACAGTCAATGATGTGGAATTCCAAAAGTCATCTCACACAATGTTTTACATTTACTAAAACCAAATGTGTGTGTGTGTATGTGTGTGTGTGTGTGTGTGTGTGTGTGTGTGTGTGTGTGTGTGTGTGTGTGTGTGTGTGTGTGTGTGTGTGTGTGTGTGCATGTGTTTGTGGATAGAGGTTGTTGCAGTGTATTTAAGATTAAGAGGTTGGCCATAATTTTGTTCACTTTATATCACAGTCAAATATCAGTACTGTAATCAATAAGTTGCTATCTTTGATGGTCTGGGAAGTATGTATTTGAAATCAACTGATAAGTGTCACAGTGGCACAACAAGAAATATTGTCACATCACAGCTATGGCACTCTGGTTGAGTTTTTGGCTGTGGCATCTTCTGTGCGAAGTCTGTATGTCTTAAGCCTCTGTCTCTGCATGAGAAAATTCAAAGGGAAGTCTGATTCTACAACTCCCCGACAGCTTTTACCCCGGCAAGGTAGTGCTGCTACCATCCTACATATGGATAGAGATCGATCCCTTAATATCAAACTAATAATAAACGCAAAAGGTAATATGTTGAGTAATGAGGCCAGTTAAAGGCAAATGCCAATAACTTGACAACCTACAGAGCTAAATAATAGCTTCACCTTAAGTAATAAAAAATTAATAAATAAGCACTAGCCACAACAGCTTAAAAGTTAGTGAATGAATAAAAGAAAGAAAGAAAAGAAATCTTTACCTGAAAATAAAGTTATACAGCTCTTATACAAGTTAAATACATAGAGGTAAATGCAGTTTCCCAAACAACAACAAAATAATTTCATGGACAGAATACCTAAAATGAATGCTCTAATAATGGCTAAATGCATTAGCTGAATCTATGTTATAGAATACTGAAACCCTAGCTTCTAATTTACTTGCAAACTGTACAGGCAGATTAAACAGCAACTTATGCACGCACTTTGATGCACATGGTAATCAGCAGGATTGACTTTTTACACTTATTTCAGTTCAAAACATTTGGAGTACTGTTTCTTTCTCAAGGCCAGGGGTAATTGCTCTTGTAAACATTCTGTTAAATAGGAAGCTGGACTGATCCAATCCTGGCAGCCAGCGAGCACAAACGATAATCATTCCCTATCTCAAATAAAAGTTGCTGTAGTTAATGCTTGCAGAGCAAGTTAACTCCTCCCTAGCTGCCCATGACCCTGATACAGTGGGCGTCATAGAGTCATGGAATGAAAATGACTATCCAAGTTTAAGTTTACATTTCCTAACTACAACTATCTACAAACTGTAGACTTGGTCACAGAGTGGAAGGAGTAACTTTGTTCCTCATTAAACACAACCTAAAAGCTATCTACAAGCAAAAACACATCCTGGAATGACTGATTCTTGTTGGCTATTGTTACAACATCAAGTTACTGAAAGAAACAGTCTTACTTTAGGGCTAAGTTACCTTCACCCCTCTAGGCAATTATGTAGTGACTCTAGATGATTTCAACACTAATCTACTCAGAGCTTCAAACACAGATGGTCCAGACCTCCTGATTGACCAGACAGTACCTCAAACAGTGAATGGGCCAACCGGACCCATCCTCATCTCTGGCAATCACTCTTTGAGAGATCTGATCATTACTGATATAATTCATAAAATAAGCAAATAAGCAGTATTAAAATACATCTCCTTTTCTCAGTAACCATTGCTCTATTGAGTTCAGACTTGCAAGTAGCAGCAATAAGCAATGAACCCCTTACTTACAACTCTTTGCACCAAAACACAAGTTAACACCACAAACAGGAAAACATGCTTCTTTCTATATACCCCAACAACTTCTACCTCCAAGATAAATACTTCACAAAAAATATATATTTTCCTAAATGCTTACTCTAATCTCCCTCAGGCCCCATCATTTGATAGCCCCACACCTCCATAGCTTCCCCTATATACTCCTTTCTTCATTAAAAAAATACTTGCTTTATTTATATATTTGCTTTATTGTTTCTGTCCTTTGTTGTCTGCACTGTTTGTTTCCTCAGGGTACCTCAGTAGCTAGTTGCAGGTGGAGGTTGTGAGCCACCCCATCTTAGGTGTTAACCATTGCCTGAGGTGTATTTTCTCTGTTGTACTTCTAGTACAGACTTCATTTCTATGAATTTGTGCAGAGCTGATATAGCAGAGCTAAATTCTCCTGGCTGTGTTGGATTCTGTTACCATCTGATATACCAAACTAATAAGTGCACTTTTATGCAACTCGATTTGCACTGTACTGTATTTATATATTTGCTTTATTGTTTCTATCGTTTGTTGTCTGCACTGTTTGTTTTTCCTGCCCTCTCTCCCAAGTGTTGTTGTAGTCTTAATCATTTATTACTGCTTGTTAGTAGCCTGATTAAATTTATCTGTTACTCTAAGCATTTTAGCTTTGGTTTTAGCACTTGTGCTTCAGGCCAGTTACTTTACATTTAAGAAGATTCATGTGATCTACAATCTTGTGGACAAACCCTTATCAAAACCCTCTCTCCATAAGTCTGCCCAAGCATTTGGAACTCTATGTCTGGATTATTCCCATCAGTTTCTCCTGCCAGACTGGTCGACATGGGCATACTCATGTTTACTGACAACCCTCTTCTCCTAGCACATAATAATTCCACCTGTGAGAAATGCATATGCATCAGTAACTGGAGTCCAGGCTCCCTCGCCCCACATTTAGTAGTCCTGACAAAGAGGAGATTGCCAGCACAAATACCACACCACTCACATCACATAGTCAAGCACAACACACACACCTATGCAAATATCCTCAATAAAAACTTAAACAGCAGAGACCTCCAAAACACAATCAGAAACATTACACACACAACACCAAACGTTTCACACACACAGCAGACAACATGCTAGTGCCTCATAAACACAGCCCATAAGGCAAAACAGTAAACCATCACAGCTCTTAAGGCATTACTATAAACCAAACATGCTAGTCATTGGTGACTCAGTTGTGAGACACCCTGATGTCCCCCTCACCAGGCTCTACAAGAAGAAGGTCATGGTCAGTGGTCTGTCTGGTGCCAGAATCTACCACATCACTCACACACTTAAGTCTCTCCACAACAAGTATAAGTATGACTCTGTTATTGTCCATGTTGGTATGAATGACTTGAGACATACCTCCCTGGTCTATATGAAGAGAGACAGGATTGAACTCTCAGATTATGTGTTCCAGGCAGGTATGAACCTAGCCCTAAACAGCATCCTACCTTCACCAAGAATGCCACCACAATACCAACAAAAAACACTTGACCTCAGCAATTGGCTTAGTTTCTGGTGTCATTCCAAGAGGATCCAGTATCTGTCTGCTTGGGATGACATGGTCGACAGGCCTCAACTCTTTGCCAGAGATGACCTTCACCTGCCACCACTGGTTTTCCAGATCCTGACCAAAGCTCTCACCTCACCCCTTGTGCCTTTTTTAGACAATGTCCCAAAGACAAACCTTCCAACATAAAAGATCTGTCAAAAAGCAAATTGAAGGTCATGCTGTTTAATGCTAGGAGCCTTAACCTGAAAATGGACTCACTGGAGGCTCTCCTTGCACTGGAAGATACTGATGTCCATATGGTCATGGAAATTTGGTTCAGGGCTGCGTAGAGCATCACTGCCTTACCAGGCTATACCTCATTCCGACACATGATGTCGGGAAGACTAAGGGTGGTGGAGTCTCTATCTTCATTAAGGACAGAAACACCTCCAGACTGGTTTGACAGCATGATGCACTGGAACTACTCCAGGTTCAACTGACAGTTGGTAAGACACCCATCCATGTTATAGCTAGCTATAGACCCCCCTCCATGACTCAGAACACCCACTCCTCTTACCTGGATTTACTTGACTCCATCTAGGTACCCCCTAACACCCTAATCCTTGGTAACTTCTACTACCCCACCATAGACTGGGTGAAATATTCTTGCAGTAAAGCACACTCTCAATGATTCCTCGACTTCATCAATTCTAATGCATTGGACCAGCTCATCTCATCCCCCACAAGGGAAGATAACATTCTGGACTTAGTTCTCACCATCATGGGTGACCGCTACACCACTCCCATAGTATGTTCTTCCCTGGTGAGATCAGATCATTAGACTGTCTCATTTGAAGTTTTTATCCCACCCAACCGCCCTCCCCAAGCCGTAATCAAGCTAAAAAACTTCTCAAAATCTGACTACAACCTTCTAAGGGAGAGTATCAGTAACTTCACACCACCACCACCCTCAGAGGATGCAGACAACTATGCTGAGCAGTATGCCAATGCAGTATACAAGCACCTGTACAACTGCATGAACTCAGCTATACCCAACAGAACTAAAACCTGCTCATCAAGGAAACACAAACTTATCTGGTGAGACATCCTCTATCAACAGGCTTTACGACAAAAGGAAGAAACTGTTGTCCAAGGGTAAAAAGGAACGAATTCCAAATTGGAAAAACTCTCTCCTTAGCCTCAACAAGCAAATTAGATCACTAGTGAAAACCTCCAAGACCAATTATGAATCATAACTAGCCTGCAAAACAAAGGGAAAGCATAAAGTCTTCTTCAGCTATGTCAGAAACCTCCATGGCAAAGCCCAGGTTTGTTTTGAATTATTACTTAATAGTATCACTGATCCTGTTGATTTAGCCAACCTGCTAGCAGATAAGGTTCAGTGCGAACGTCATCCCCCTGTCGCCCCTAAAGGCCCGTTTGACATCCCTGATACTTGTGCCACACCTCACATCTCCATAGATCAAGTGATACAGGACCTATCCAAGCCAAAGAACACAGCTTCCATGGGACCTGATAGTATCCCAGGCTATATTCTGCACCCTCTCCAGCAAGAACTGGCTTCCTCATTGAGCATCTAATTTAACCACAGCCTAAGTACAGGCTTCATTCCAGCAGAGTGGAGAACTGCCATTGTCATTCCCTTGCACAAAGGTGATGCCACTACTGACCCTGGAAACTATCACCCCATTAGTTTGACAAGTCTAGTCTGTAAAGCTTTGGAGTGTATTTTTATGGATCTCATAAACAGGGACATAGGCAATCTCCAAGCACTGGACACACCCAGTTTGGATTTGTCAAGAGGAGATCTTCCCTGTTGAAGCTGGTTGACTATGAGACTGTCACCATGGCCCTGGATGAGGCTAATTGGCTCACCGACAGGATCCTCAAAGTCAAAACAGACACCTCCACCTCTGATAGCAGACCTGTCATTATTGGAGTTACCCAGGGATCTGTCCTGGAACTCCTGCTGTTTGGCATCTAATTTTCAGAGGTCCAGGCAAAGAGAAAAGGCCTGTGGCTGACCAAGTTTGTGGATGACTGTAAGTTGGGTGTTGTCATTGACTCCCCTAATGCTGTTAACATACTGCAAGAGAATCTGACAGCAACTAATGACTGGTGCCAAAGTCATGGCCTCAAGCTAAATGCACATAAATGTATCATCATACTATTCAGCAAAAACACGACCCATACTGATTACCACATCAACAGCAACCCCCCTAAGCACACAACTTGTGGTGAGAGACCTGGGCACTCAGGTTGATAACAACCTAACATTTGCCCATCATGTAGTGGCAGTGGTCAGAAAAGTCTTTTACTTGGTTCATCTCATAAGTAAAGGGATTGCATCCAGAAAAAAGGAGGTTATTACCTCTCTATACTCCTCCCTCATTAGACCAATAATTGAGTATAATGCCCCGTTTGGGATGTATGTCTCCAAACATCAGCACCAACTGGAAAGGCCACTGAAATACCTCACAAAGAGAATCCATGGCCTCCAACACCTGTCCTATGCAGACAGACTCAAATCACTATCACTCTACTCAGTATCATACAGATTTCTCAGGGTTGATGTGTGCCTCACCTACAAGGCAGTCTCAGACCCCGCCCTACTAGAGCTGCTCCATATCTGTAAGTCTAACTCCTCATGCACTACTTGCTCAAAAGGCCTGAATCTAATATGCGACATCAACAAAACCTGCTGGAGAGACAGGTTTGTCTCCCAGACACTGCCCCGTTTCTGGAATAGAATTCCCATAAACCTCAAACAGAGCACCTCACTGACTGTATTTGTCCCAGGGGTTCCATCTGTGTCCCTCATTGACAGGGGTGACAGGTGCTGACTAAGGTTGGCCTTAGGGCCATTAGCCTAGTAACCTCCTATGAGCTTGTGACTCTCATGGTGTTGATCGTTTTCTTTACCAGTTCATTCATTAATGCACAACACACTTACTCCTACTTCTGCATCACATATTCAACCTCGGCCTGACCACAAATACTACGCCATCTCTTTGGAAGAAAGCCATTATGAAAAAAAAAAAATTCCAAAGTTTCACAACCAGATAATGCAAAAGACTTCAGATTAATTTTAACCCTGCCCTGAAAGATGTCATATATGAGGAATGCCATGGAACCACTGTATCTGTCTTATTCCTTACTTATCATCATGTGAAGCACTTACACTAACCTTTACCAGAGACAGAAATCACCCTGAACCCACCGTCAATTAAATTAAATAAAACATGCTGTCTACCAGATGCCTAATTCATCTGTACAGCTATGCTTGTACCTACTTTCATTACTAGTAAGCAAAATGTCTTATAACATATGACATAGTAGATATGATATACTTTTCTATAAAGGCAACCATAGATGTAGTAGTGCACAGTAAACATCACAGTTCTAACTATGTAAGTTACTAGCTTTCTTATGGTACCATAGCAAGTTGAAAGTGCAATCAGACAGGAAGATCACTGCCTGCTTGATTACTGTAGATAACAGCTGAAACATCCCAACACACATTCAGATGGAGAGATACAAGTACTTTCTGACATTAACATCTTCAGATGTAAAGATGTGGGTACATTTAAACAGAAATCAAAGACGACACAAATGAATGAGGACACAGCTGCTTAGACATACTCTGATTATCTCCAAACAGTTTGCTAATAAAACAAGTCTACTGCATCCAGCTTTGTAAGAATAAATAAATAGTAAACAGATTACATTTGCAGGAAGGCAACTATTGTATGCAATACAATGCACTAATACATTGTGCTACATTTAAAATTTGACTAAATTCCTGCCACAATATTGTTCTCAGATATATGAATACGTTTGAGAAGTATTATTATTTCACATAAATCCACTACATAGAAAATATGTTTCTTATTACTAGTTTGAAATTAAAAGACTTTATGACATATACCATGAGGTTAATAATTAATCACAGGGGCACAAGTGCACATCTCAGACCAAAGTTGTTTGCTACACTATGTCACAATGCCTCAAACATAGCCTCTTGACAGCTACAAGAGAAAGAGGCTTTATAAAGGAAAAAGAAACAACTCCTCACAGTTGTCAATCTCTTAGCCCCCAAAGTCACATTCAAACCTCATTCCATTTTGTGTATGTCAGTAGCCAGAACCTCTTTTTGTTCTATTTATGCCAACAGAAATTTTAATTTATGTTATATCCTATCAGATGATAACTATCTTAAATGACTAAAATAACCAAATGTTCTTTATTATGAAGATTTTTGAAAACTGTATAAATGGACTGTGGAAGAAATTCCTCATCTATTCTTAAACCAGTGGGTGGGATTCTGAAAACTTGAGCTTAGCCAGAAGGGGTAAGTGTACCTTTGCAACAGGCAAATGTTTAACTTCAATTAAATAAATAAAGTTGGTCAGTGTAAATACCACTAAAACTCAGCATAAGCTATTTGTCCACCATGACCCAGATGACGAAATAATAATAATCACACCAGCAGCATCTTTGCAATGCTGATATGCAAATATGGATCAGAATTACAAACCAAAGAATTCTGTGTAGAACTCCAAAATGTGCATGCAGTATGTTACTGTTCAGTGCAGCTACAGGGAACTTTGTCTGCCTTTTTTATGATGAAGTAGATTATTGAGCCACTTGTAAACTTGTAAACTGCAGCTGCAGCCGACTTTGCATAACTAGGCATGACATTACATCAATAAGACAAAACACCCATATATTTAGGAGGAGTCTGATTGGATCCCTCTTTATGAACTGCAGTTTGCTTTTGAAAGTTTCTCTTGCAGTTTGGTGAAGCCCTCTGTGAGCTGCAAACAACACTTTCTCTCATTCCAATCCTGAATCAATCTAATCAACCATCCAGTAAATATTTACTAGTAAGATGCATATTTGTGTTTAGATCCACCATAAATCTTTGCAAATACTGCTTTATGAATTACAAATTACTTTTGTTTTACACTGTAACTTGACAAGTGTGTAAGTGGGAGACTGGCATAATAGTTAAGGTATTTGCCTTGCGAACATAAGGTACAAGATTTGACTCTCGCATGGTGTAACTGGCTAGGCTTAAAATGGCCTACAAGGGCAGTTAGCCTAGTAATAATTTATAAACATATGAACTAAAGCTGCATTGTTGCAAAGCAGCAAAATGCTCTTGCACATGTGCAGTTAAACTGCAATAACTGCAGAAGAGGTCCTTATTAGCTATAAGATATAGCAAAACAAATTATAGCCCCAATAGTACTGTTTATTTCAGAGTGAACAGGTAGCACAAAAAAATATATATATTTTTATAGTAACGTACTCCATTTATTGTCATAATATATTAAATGCAAACTGGTTACAATGATAAAATTTTCATGTAGCCTGTGCACATTTCAGAAAACATAAGTAGTTTGGGGTTAAAATAGTGAATGCAGTGAAGTATGTAAGCCTCATGGTACCTGCAACTCTGTCTTATATGAACACATGCCTTTTATAATATTTAACTGCTTGTTTCATTTCCCTTTTCTGTCATTAAACCTGTGCTTAACTTTAATTGTATCTTTAAATACAATAAAAAAACAGGTGCCCGTGAATGTTTTGCTTTTATTTAATTCAATATTATAAATGCATAATAAAATACTTTTATATTAAAAGAACAAAAGCTATATGCTCTGTACTTATCACGGTATGAGTCATTTGTGAGAAGTTCATCTGATTATCTTAGAAACCATGCTGCTGCAAGACAACATGGCATTATATCAGGTACAATGAACCATTGAGAAAAAGTAAAGCTTATTGGGTATTTACCTTTTTTTACCTATATCCCTTCAATCATGCAGGCAAGGGAGGCAGTTCCTGAACACAAGGTAGACTTTCTTAAGCAGTAATAAAGGCAAAAAACAAACAAAAAAAAACAAAAACATGAAGCTCGAACAGAAGTGTCTTATTCATGTACACAACAGTCCACATTTGGATATATTCAGAACTCCAGGAATCACAAATAAACCAGACTGAGGCATCAGTTAGTAAAATGTACTTCTTTACTCATTCATAATACGATGTCAATCTGTTAAGCAAGCAGTAAAGCCCTCCAGGGTGTGTGTTAATGTGTAATTAATGCCTAGCCAGAGGTGTTTGAAGGTCCGATGCTGCAGTTGGTGGGACTCTACACCCCTGGAAGGGCATTAATTACACATTAACACACACCCCTTGAAGGGCATTATTGTTCTTAGACAATGGGCTCTCTGTTAAATTCCTATGTTTTACTTACTTATTTTTTTTAAGTACTATTTTTTTTATATAGTTTTGATATAAAATAGTTTCTCTGCCCAATGTTTCAAACTTGTTGTAGTATATATTAATGGTGTTGGAGGAAGCATTTTACATCAAAAATATATAAAAACATATGTTGAGGTAAAAGGTCAAGAGGCGTATCTCTCAACCACTTAGAACAAGAAATCTGAACAAAGCCATAAATAATGGGGGAAAAGGGTCCCAAAATAGGGACAATTTTTAAATATTGTTTTTACCAACATAGGAAGTTGACAAAATAACATGTTTTACATTAGCTTACATTTTCTGAAGGGAATGAAGTCTGAAATTCAAATGCCTGTCATTATTTTCTGATCTCAATTCCCAGTGCTCTGCCAATGATTTACCAGAAAACTAAAATGTTATGAGGACAATACCAAAAATATGAGGCAAAAATCTGGACATTCTGCAAAAATAGGAGCCAAAACAAAAAAAGACTAGTACCACCAAAGGATGAGCAAGCTTGGAACACAGTGCCACAAGAACTCCACCAGGATAATCAAAAACCTTTTATTGAGCGCTTTCGTCAGGTTGTAACGAAAAACATCATCAGAATACAACAAAACTTAATACACTTTTCTTGAGTATACTAAAACCTGTGAGAACACATGACATAATAAGCCAATGAAATGTCTCATACATTAATTATGAACAGACTTTCTCAATCTAACACATCACACTTAAACTCACAGACATATTTTTAAAGTAAAACAGCAAAAAAAAAAAAAAATTGTTACCTAAAAAGTAATTTGTACAGGAAACCTAATTATTGTAACAGTTTATTACATTTTGAGAGTAACCATCCTGAATTTCTAAAGCATGGTATAGTAAAGGGACAATTTGTGAGGATTGCTCGAATGGTCAGTACAGATCAAGATTTTCTTTTGCACTGTGAAATACTAAGTTGTTTTTGGCCAGAGGGTATCCCACTAGTTTAGTCTCCATAGTACAGAAAGAAATTGTGTGCAGAAGAAACTCACAATATTCTACCTATTTTGGGGGTCAATATGGTGGGTAATGTTACAAGTACTCTCAGGACTACCAATACAGCTGATCCGTCTAAGTATTCTTGTCCCTTTGTTACTAAGTTTTCCACTGACCATCAAAGTATTTCTACTATCTTAAAGAAAAATTGGCAGCTATTTTGGTGTGATCCTGGTATTTTAGACCAGGTGGGAGACATGCCACAAATAGTGTTTAGGAAAGGTTCAAGCATTAAGCAGTTACTTGAGAGGGTAAATGTTTTTGAAATTAGCAGTACTATTATCAGGACTAAAAATTGTGGCTGTTGTTCTCAGTGTTATTTGGTCATGAATTGCAACCAGATTAAGTTGAACTACACAACCATAAAACCTAATGGCAATTTTTTTGCAATTCTAAAAGGGTTGTTTATGCTGCCCTGTGTCAGCACTGTAACATATTTTATATAGGGAAAACTAAAAGAAAGTTAAGGGACAGAATTTATGAGCATCATAGTGACATTAAAAATAGTAACAAAAACAATGCCTTGTATAAGCACATAGAAAAATATTCAACACACTTTTTTATTTGCTGTTGTTGAAGGGGTCAAAATAGACATAGAGGGGGTCCCTGGGAAGATTATTTGAAATTCAGGGAATTATGTTGGCAAATCAAGTTGAATGCCTGTAATCCCCTGCCCCCCCGGTCTCAATGACAACATTAGTATCAGCAACCTTTTAAGGCTGCGTTCTTATGTTATATAGTTTTTATATGTTTGAGCTGTATATTATGGCTTCTGTTTGTTGAAATGTTATTAGGATATTTTTGTTACTTTTTAGGTAACAGTGTTTTTTTTCTGTTTTACTTTAAAAATATGTCTATGAGTTTAAGTGTGATGTGCTAGATTGAGAAAGTCTGCTCATAATTAATGCATGAGAAGTTTCATTGGCTTATTATGTCATGTGTTCTCACAGGTTTTAGTATACTTAACAAGAGTGTATTAAGTTTTGTTGTATTCTGATGAAGTTTTTGGTTACAACCTGACAAAAGCACTAAATAAAAGGTTTTTGATTATCCTGGTGGAGTTCTTGTGACACTGTGTTCCAGGCTTGCTCATTCTGCAAAAATCTGTACAGTAGAGAGTTATGTCAAGAGGTATGCAGACCTCATAACTGCTGCCAGGGAATCGCTCTCACTTTTCACTCTCTCTGTCTCAAAGCACAGTGTCTTCTGCTTTCATACATGCATGCACTCTCTCTCACACACACACACACACACACACACACACACACACACACACACACACACACACACACACACACACACACACACTTTGTTATTTTAACCTTCTTTTCTTTTTTACTTTATACTCGCTAAACAGTAAAAGTGCTGCTTAGCAAGTGTAAAATAACAGCTTGATCGTTCTCACTGTTCACTCTCTCTCACACACATACACGGTTTCTTCTGTTTTCAAACACACATACATATACACACAAAGTCTCTTCTGCTGTCATGCTTGCATTCACTCAAACATGCAGACAGAAACATAAACACACACACATACATCCACATATATACATTTTTCTTGTTTTTTTTTTTTTTACACTTGCCAAAAAGCAAAAATGGGTGTAAAATGATGGCTTAATCGATCTCCCTTTCACTGTCATGCATGCATGCATGTACACACATGCAGATATAAAAACACACAGACACACTGTTTTTTTTTTTTTACATTTTACATTCTCTAAACAGCAGAAACACTGTTTAGTGAGCGCAAAATAATGACTGTCATTGTTTTTTTTTTTCTGTTTGAGCTCCACAGCAGCTTTATATGCTGCCATGAAGTGGAGGACTTATTTTTTCAGTGGGCAGTACTTCTACATTAATGTTCATTATCCAGTCAGGGTGCTGATGTAAGGTTTGCCCATTCTCTAAATTTATTTAACAGATGTTTCATGTTTAATACATTATAAGGAAAAATTGCATAGGCTTGGTAAGCTTGTTAACATTTAATTCTTCCTTAAAATGCAGAGACTCGTATATTTAAAGGGAGGAGCAGTTTAAAAATGGGAAGGAGTAGTAAGATACGGACCATGTTCATTGTTGTCCTTTTTCCACATAAGTGTCTTTCTATTCATTTTGCAGTGACAAGATTTTATTATCCAGGTGAAACAATATGACAGAGTGGATGAATAAAACAGACTACACAGCAGAATGTAAATTGCATTCAGAGAGATTAAATGCTTGGTTGCATATACACTTCTGAATTTCTCCTTAATGCAGCATTGGGACAGAACATTAAATAGTTAATCTAAATTTATCTTCTCAAACCCTCAGTTTTAGATTGTGGGGAGTGTAACTGGAGTGTAAAGACATACCTAATCACAGGCTTAATAGGAGGGAGAAGGGGGAGGCTCTTATGCACCAGTTACTCAGTAGAAATGAATGATGTTTGTTAAATCTTGCAGAGAGAGATTTTGCAGTACCACAAATCAACATGTAGCATTCCATATGAAGCTCTGCATGCAGTTCTAGTGTCTTTAGGCTGTCTGAGTGCCCATGTAGGTTTTCTCAGAATACTGTAAGTTTCTGCATGTTTCCGAAATATAGTCCTTAGCCTGTCTGGCAGCTGAAAATAAATATCACCAGTTTGCAGTGTGGAAATCTACACCACCCCCTTGCAAATTATCCATCTAAAGGATATTTTATTTCAGTGGGATTTACATTTTATAAATTGGAATAAGTAAATCATGTATTGTGGAGTTATTCAGACAGACTGAACTGAAATAAAAGGAGAGGAGCTCTGTACTAAAGTATAGAGTGTGGCATTGTCGGTGTATTTTTGAACTAATATAAAATATCTGATACTCCCATGGGAGTACTGACTATCTTAGGGTCTGCTCTTTCAATTCCCTGCTTAGCTTTAAATACATTTTTTCTTTCAGATTATTTCACATTATTTCTCAGTGTATTTTTTCTGAAAACATCTGGCACTCGCTCTTCACATTGTAACACAGTGTTATATTAAGTTGGTCAAATGTTATCTCACAGCTTTAAGTTGCTGCGTGAACTGTAGAATTTGTAAAAAAAAAAGGAGCAAACAGTTTTGGAAGCAAAGTTAGTGCCGGATAAGAAATAAGAAAGTGCATTTTGTGGTGAGGGAATGCTGAGTAAACTGGAAAATGTCTAATAAGAAAAATGTACAACATATAGCTGCAGAAAAAAGTTAGCAGCAAGTACAAAATCAAACAGAGCACTGTTTTTAAGAGATAAAATAGATCTAGGTGACCAGCACTCACAGCAAAATGCAATATAGTGCAGTGTCTGCTATAAATACAAAAACAACATCAAAAGAATGAGGACATTTTCTTTAAGTTTAACTGGTTGCTTAAGAAGGGGAGTGTGTTAAAACCTGGATGACTTGTAAAAAATGATTTCATATATATAAATATATATATATATATATATATATATATATATATATATATATATACATATATATATATATATATATATATATATATATATATATATATATATATATATATATATATAAAACAAGTGGAGAGGCAGTCCTGTTATGGTACTAGTGTTATGAGTGGGGATACATCTGGAATTCAAACCAAGTTTGATGAAAAAGTTCCAAAATCGACTTCCAGAGGCTGACCCTCATTATTGTGGATAGTCTCATTACTAGAAAATTTATAAAATTGTATTAATGTCTTGGTTATGCATGTAATTTTATACAAACACTAAAATAAATTATGCTTGGAGCAGAACTGAAGTATTTATCTCATACTATATGAAGCTGTCAGTTTGCTGCATGCAACAGCATATGACACTGGAATCACAGAGGCCCTGCTATACTATGAAGAATATACAACTGATGCTTCTTGTATATACCTGGCTAAGACATCTACTTCTAATGAAATAGATGGCACATTTGCCATTAATTTAATATTTATAATGACCCTTAAATATGTATTGTTGCAAAATGTTTGCATGCTTCAAATTTGTTGCCATCTTATGCAGCTCAGCTTGTATGAAGCCTGCAAGGAGACTTCTGAAATACAAGATGTAATAGCGAGTTTGATTCTGACACATGGTCTGCATTTTGGACAGGAGCAGAATAGTTAATACTGGATGAGAACATGCCTGAACCACTTCAGATAACTCAATTCAGAAGAGCAGCTGTTACACAGTAAGATCACATCACCATGATCTCATTAAGGAAATATTCTATTCTATAAGCCAAAGAACATGTTCAAAAGTACCTTTTTTTTTCAAATTTTGACAAGACCACCAATGCAGAACTTTGCAGATTTGACAGTGAGTTTAGTGCTATATGAAAATCAGTTGAAGCACTAACTCCAGGAAGTGATGCTTTCTTGCAAGATGACATAATCCTTCCATTGGGACTCCATTATTTTTCAAACATAACAGATCTGTTAGCATGTGTTTCAGAGACACTTCTGGATAGAAATCCTAATGAGGACATAAGGAATAAGCATGTTGTGTTAAATGAATTGAGTCTATGCAAAGATCCTTTCTTTGAATTATATAAACTACATATCTTTGTTCTTAATCTTCTTCTCACATGTGTTGGATATGAACATTTTTTTAGTAAACTAAGCATGGTTAAATCATTTCTCTGAAATGACAAGGCAGAAGAGATGAGATATGAGGCAGCCTGGCAGTTCTTTCCCTGAAAATGATTTTGCAGTGTTTCACAAGTTACCACAGCACTACAAACGTGGAGCATAAAATTGCCTAACAGTATTTTCACTCATTAATGAATGTTTTCAGCATTTTTGTATTAAAGAAAGAAAGACTTACAAAATCTACATTTCTCATATGCTGACATCATGAGCATAAACAGTGAACTTTAACCTCAGCACTGGAAAATCATGACTTGTATCCATAGAAGTTAATGGGCGCACCGCTGGACATGCACAAAACTGAAGGTTTCCCATTAAAGTCTATGGATGCATCTTCTGGTTTCGCAAAAGATATCACCATGAAATAGATTAGCCTTACTGGGGCTGTGATTCAATAGAAATGTTACAATGCATCCAATGTTATTTTCAAAGTAGGTGGAAAAGAATGCTGATGCCCATTCATTTTCTGCACAGATGGTACTTTCAGAATCTGTACAAACCAAAATTGTTATATTCCTCAGTCAAAAGGCAGATCGTGATGAAGGACTAGCAAGATAAGTTAATTTAGCAATAAAACTGACAACACATTTACACAAACCATTGTACCTGACCTGGCCCGTCTTTAATTCTTGTCTTTTAAATAATGCAAAACCATGTTATATACGAGCTGGTGAAATATGCCATCTTAAAGCTTATATGTTGAACAATAAAACTGCATTGATACCTGACTGCTATCTAGTATACCTGGAAAGATATTAACTGTTGTACATTCAATAATTATGTACAAGAACAAACAGTGAAGCGTTATGGTAAGAACCTGGTAACCACAAAAGAGGAGGTTCACCATTAATATAAAATCAAAATTTATTTAGCGCTTTCATCCCTCATATGAGACTTCATCAGATCATTCTAATGAAGTCTCCTATGAGAGATGAAAGTACTCTGTAAATTATGATTTCATCTCCATGCTGAACCTACTCTAGTGTTATTCTTTTGTGGTTATCATTCAATGATTATGTATAATGTCATCATTTTTGTATTTCTATAAATGTTTTAACAACTGTGCAAAACTGAATTAAGATCATAGAGGATGACAAAAATGCTGTTGACAGTATGTGAATGGCTTGGGCAGTTACTAACAATATACATTATTTCCAAAATGTTTATTTTTTACTGTTTATTGTGACTTACAAAACTAGTTTTAAGACATGGAATTTAATGAATGTTACTACTGTAAAGATGAGAGTATGCTGAACAGTTTGCTCTTTCTTTTTTAGTCAGTCTTATGGTTTTAGAGATACTGACATTTGCACTGTGAATTCATGTCTTGATTTTGCTGAAATAGCTCTCTGGAAGTTAATGTCAACTTTCCAGGGTTCACATCTGGGCAATAGTTTCTTGTATGAGCTCAAACAAAAAATGCTTTTCTGAGTGCATGGCTGATTACACCTTCTACAACTGCCTTATCAAGTTGTTCTCTTAAACGAGTATAGAACTGGACCATATTTGAATGACAGCTTATTCTTAATATGAAATCATGTTGCATGTCACCCTAAAGAATTTTGATCTCTGAGAAAGTAACAGTGCTACCTCTCAGAATATTTAATATTACTTTCCATCACAACCGTAACACTAACCAGCTTTAATTCTGTAGTTTCTTTTCCCTTTTGTAAAAAGACATATTTCCCATCCTCCAGACCTCAGATATTCCAAATCTAACCAGGGATTTGCTGAAGATATCCATCTGTAATTGTCTCAAAGCAGTGGGCAGTCATTGAGCATCAAGCAGCAAGCTACTGGGACTCTTCGTCTTATCCTCCCTTACCTAATGACGATGAATTTCCTCTGTAATCCTTCTCCTTTAACATGATGTCTCATCTTACTTGTTCTGTTCACTGCACCCTGTCCTTTTCATTTTTTTATGAAAGCAAAGCCAAAGAATAACTTTATTATTTTTGCATGCTGTCTGTCTTTCACGAGCTCCCTCCAATTCCCAACCAACTAGGTCAGGTCTATTTGTTCTTTCAGCAACATGCTCAGAACACCTTTGCTCCCCTTCTTGATGTCTTCTGAAAGCTGCATGTCAACTTATGCATTGACTGCCCTCACCTCCTGTTTTACTTTTACTTGGTTCTTTATACTGTTTCTCTGCCACCTCTTGGACCGTGCATTATTGCCCCTCATAAGCCATCTTTTCAGTCCCTGTTTGCTCTTGTTACATTTCTTTGTATCCACGCTAGCCTTCACTCACTTTCTTTTTTTTCCCATATTTTCAGTTCTTTGTCCTTAACCCTGATTAATTAGTCCATAACACATTCTTATAGCTTGCACACCTCAATTTTATCTCCAGTCTTTTGACTTACCTTTTACTCTCCTCTCCTTAATTCAGCATAATCCATGCCCTAAGATCCCATACAATCATATTTTGGTTTCTTACACTTCCTCACCATAAATCACAGATCTTGGTTAGGATCATATTCAGTAAGGTATATTATTTGCTATACTCCCATATTGGCTGGTGAAATGCAAAATGATCCCAGACCTTAACAATCTGACTCATCTGTTTTAGCCCTAGTGGTTAAATATCAAATTACCCTAGACCTTAATTACCTCATTTGTCTGTTTTAGCCCTGGTGGTTAAATATCAAATAATCTTAGACCTTAATTACCTAACTCATCTGTTTTAGCCCCAGTGGTTAAATATCACTTGATCTTAGACCTTAATTACCTAACTCGTCTGTTTTAGCCCCAGTGGTTAAATATCAAATGATCCTAGCCCCATCACTCCAGAATACCCTTAATCCTAAAGCCTCCATATGAAGCTGGCTGATAGCTGAAACCAACCAAACATTTAAAAAAAAAAAAAAAAACTCCACGACAAAAATGTTTCCAAATTAAATATCTATAGAGCAAGTTTTGTCTGTTTTCTAATGCTGCATAATTCATTAACAGATACAAGGTAAGTAAACATTTGGCCATCCTGTTGAACTTTGCCCTTTACCCCCGTGGAAGTACAATCTTGGAGTTGGTATATTTAGTTAGGGGGGGGTCTATATAAGAATATTGAAAGATGTAAACACCGAATGTTTAAATGTCGAACGAAAGCTGAAAACAATGACCATACAGAACAGAAAATTTTTTCCTAGGGAAAAAATTTGCTGTTCCAAAACACATACACACAACATAAGCACACCAAACAAACAGCAATCCACACACATACACCTAAAATCTTACACCTAACCCTACACTAAACTATACACACACCACTAACTATTCACTTACCTTAACCCAAACCCTAACCCTAAGGTCCATCACTATCGCACACTCACCTCACTCGCGCCCTAACCCTAACTCACCTACCCCGCCCTAACCCTCACGTCCACACAATCACACACTTACCTGACCTGCACCCTAACCTTAACTCACCTAACCCACCCTAACCCTCACGTTCACATAATCGCACACATACCTAACCCGCACCCTAACCCTAACTAACCTAATCCACACTCAATCGCACACTTACCTGAACCCAACCCGTAACTTTCCACCACAGTGCTGAAAATACCGAAGCAACAGAAATGGACAACCAAATTCTTTCCCTAGGAAAAAATTCGGTTTTCTGTTGCTTCGATATTTTCAGCTTTCGCTGAATACAGTTCGACATTTAAACATTCGGTGTTTACATCTTTTGATATTCTAATATAGACCCAGTTAGGGGGTGTGGGAGACAAGGTGGGTTTAGTTTTTTTTTTTTTTGGATGGTCAAGCAGTTACTTACCTTGGGTCGAAATGTCGGTGTTCTGGATGTCGGTCTTCTTGTTTTCAGTGTATTCGTCTCAGCAAAGTGAAATTCGGTGATATGAGCATTCAGGCAAGTGAAGCAGTAGTATATATATATATATATATATATAAAATATAAATAACATTTCTTAAGTGTATTTTGAAAAAAAAAAGTGCATCTCTCTTCCAGTGTAACTGCTACACACTTAAGAAATATATATATATATATATATATATATATATATATATATATATATATATATATATATAGTTTTTTTTTTTCCAGCAGCTAGCTGAACTGAAAGTCATGTTTTGCCGAGGCAAATATGGCTATCAATCATCTTTTTTTTTTTCTGAATCATGCTCAACAATTGAGTCTGTGTGCCATGAAAGGACAAAGGTGTTTTTTACTGGGCTATCCATGAGAAAAATACATCTTTTGGCTAGTTAGATGTTCTTTTAAGTTGTACAGGTTCCAATTTGATATATATATATATATATATATATATATATACATATATATATATATATATATATATATATATATATATATATATATATATGTATATATGTAGATAGATAGATATAGATAGATATATATATATAGTTATAGATATAGACACACACATATATATATATATATATATATATATATATATATATATATAGTAGTACCAACTTGTGCATAAAACTATATTCTATAACTTGAAACATTCTTTATTTATCTACCACATTCATTGCAATATTCATTATTTTAAGCAATACATAAGGCAATTACCTTGCAATACAGACAAATAGACCTTTGCCCATGCCATACCTGTCAACCTGGAAACATCAGAAATCTGTACAAAGGCCCATGAAAAGTAGGGGTTTATATCATAACATCAAATTCACATAACATTGAACGGCCATAAATTCGAATGTGCCATTCATCGGCTCTGCCCCACCCCCCGCTAATTATATATACCAACTCCGAGGTCGCACTACAGTGAGGAAAAGGCATATTTACTGATCTTTACTGTACCATGATCCCACAAGTACAGATTCAATGAATGTCACATTTCAGGTTATGGCCCTTCGATGTTATGTGAATTTGATGCTATGATATACACCCGAAAAGTAGGTACAACTGGCCAAAAATCTGGACACTGATTAACATGCAAAATGAAGAACAGACAAAATATAAAACAACAAATATCATTCAGAAAAAGCAAGCCAACACAAATCCTGTTATTCTAACAACATTTTAAGTTTATAAGAACAATATGTAAAATCTGTCCCTATCTTTGGGTCTTTGCTCGCCATTATTTAAGGCTTTATGAAGATTTGTTGTGTTAGGGAATTGAGAGGTATTGTGCAAAGTCAAAAAGTAGCATTAGGGCTTAAATAAAACAGAGAGCTACCTCAGATAGCTGGCTTAATGATGGCCCTACCCAGATGATGAATGGGTCAACTGAGCAAGAGCAGGTTGACAGCCAGCAGGCAATTGGGGGCAGTAAAATACTGCTTTTATCATGATTAACTGAACTGTGAAGGATTCATTTTTACAGCAGATTTTTTTCTCAAAATATCATTTGATAAACCAAAGCATAATGAACGAGTAAATATCCTATACCTCTTCCACTGTAATTTACTATTTTTCAGACAATTAGTAGAAATTAAACCTGTGCTAGACACCAACCTGACTACAATGGAAGCTAGTGGTGAGGGACAAATGATACACACTTTGGAGTGGTAGGGCCAACTAAACCAAAATTAAGGCAGAATACTGTAACCCGTCAAGTATGCTTACTATGAAGGTGCATCCTGAAGTGAGAATAACTAACCAAAAAGTCATGAAAAAGGAAGTGCAAGCCTTTGTGATTTTTATTTTTTATTTAATTTTGGACTGGCTAAGTTGACTAGTCCTTGGACTCTCTTCAGCCACTACCCCAGACAGAGACATCGGTATACAAAATAAAATGACATTGCAGTGCAAAATAATGCAACAGATGAGAAGTAATGGCAAATAATACACAAAAATGTAAATAATACATAAGGACAAATTAACCAAAAATTATTACAGGATAAACAAGAATTGAAAATAACAAAACCACTGGTTGTTTGGCAATGATCAGTTTACTACTGAGTCACAATCTGATATATAAAACTGAGATAACCGAACAATAGGTAAAGTTAAACAGAAACATGCAGAGAAGGCAGCAATATTTGACAGAGCAAAGAGGGCTAAAAGCGCAATTATTATCCATGAAGTAATTACACTCATTGAACGCTTTCTGGTGATCATTCTACTTGCCTTGATATACCAATAGTTTAAGCTCATTTCTAATATCTTCTGGTAGATGACTTAGTACACTGAGTCATTCCTGGAAAACATATGTACTGTGGAGGTGAGTTGAGTAAAATGACAGGGAGTGCCCATTCAAATTTGGGAATAAGCAGTTTGATTCCAAGGGCTGTCCCTGCTTCAGGTGTGAACAAATTCAGAAATTCTGTAATAGCATTTTGGCTGGTACAAAAATGTGCAGATGAATATTTTTGTGTTGTCCTTAAAGAAACGTGACAGAGAATAACACTAGGCATTTTGCTGCAAGACCTGAAAGATACATTTACTTGAGAAAGCATGAAGGAAAGCAGAGGATCAGCATCTTTAAGCTTCTCAGTCATGTTCGATGTCATGGTGGCATTTTTTGAGAGTTGATGGTAAGTATGCTTTAATATGTCAAATGCAAGACAAAGATAAAGTATTTCTGTGTCTCAGTACTTAATAATGCCATGGTTTTCCCACCCCTCAAGATGACCAAGCCTCCTTAAGGTGGATAAGCTGTTAGCAAAATTATTCTGGGAAACAGAAGACTGGTCCCAAAACCTTAGACTTTAAGATTCTGATTTCTAAATAACAGCTTTCTGAAATGATTTGAAAGGATCGACTCAATATAAACGTCTTAGATCCCCTAACTTCACCTTTACGCAATCCCAGATTTTTCAACCGTTCCAATAGGAATTTATCAGCTGACTCAATGAATCATAAAAACAAAAATAATCCTCTAAGCCAGTCCCAATACCTCCAGCTTTAAATTAGGTCTGCTCTGGTTTATAAGGTGACAGTTTTTAGCATGATGTGCTTCAGTTAAAATGACACAATGTTGGGTATGTGGATTGAGTAACAGGTGTTAGGTTTATTCTGTCAAGAATGCTATGTGCCATGTTCAATGGACTATACTGGGTGATGGGGTGTCCCATTTATATTGTCAAAGAGTGTGAAAAATGGCAACCCAACAGTGTACCCAGAAATTTATATTAGGCACTCACAGTCTCATAACAAGGCTCCTCCATCTCACCTTATTTTGAAAAAAAAAAGTGCATCTTTCTTCCAATGTAACCGCTACACACTTAAGAAATGTTATGCACTGGTTTCAGCCTTGGACTTCTATAAGACAGGGTAAAACATATTGTGAGCAGTGTCTCTTCAACCCTAAGCAAGTTGTGCACAGATAGGTCTCCATTATAGTCATTAGAACAGCATGTTGTGGTCAGCTTCTCAGAGAGATGTTCGAAAAAAATGAACTGAGACTGAGTACATACACAATTTTCTACACAGTAACAGCAGAAGGACTGGTAAAATCCTTTTCAAAAATATATGTTTTTTAACCAAAGCATTTAAATATTGAATACTCCAAATCAGATCATCTTTCCAACTTGAGCTTTTGTCACAGAACCCTTAACATTCACAACAAAAATGGAAAAGGATTTCTTATGTAAGTAATTTGCATTTTACAAATCATGCAGCTAAACCTACAAGTCTGGAATATGGAAATTAATCACCAAGATTTTAATCCCCCCTTTTCAATGTCTGCAACTTGAAGTGCCTCAATATTCCACAAAGGGGACTGTTTTAATTTTATTGAATAAAGTTCTGTTGAAAGTCACAATGAGAGGAACTGCATGGTATTTGCCCAATATATTAAATATTCAAGTGAGGGCCAAATTACAAAACAGCCCCTATCAACAACAAATACACAGCTCTAACGTGGATTTAACAACCATCAGCATAGGTATTCATTTTCTTCTGTCTCAAATAAGCACAATGTTTGTTGCTATGAAGTCCCTGGGGTTACCACTTTTGTACATCAAATAGAACAGATACTAATGGCAAAACAGTTTCAGACTACATTAATCTCACAAATACTGCTGTATAACTCCTGCTTACAGTTAGCATGTCCACATTCTGCCTGTTTGCTGCAAATAAATTTATCACTCAACACTTTGTCCTTTTCCTCTAAACTTGCCACTTTACAGATGGGCCTGCAAGTAGAAAGTTATTTTATGTGCCATCCCAAATAGAACCAAGATGCTTTCCTACAAAAAAAGGAAGCCAATCTGGCGGTCCCCTACCATACACAAACTATACAACAGAAGGAAGAAACTGTTGCAGAAAAGAGTAAAATCCCAGGATGCAAAAAACTCTCTTACAAGCTTCAAGTAAGAAGCTGAGATGCCTCATAAAATCCTCCAAAGCTAGTTATGAAAATAAAATTACCAAAGATTCCAAAGACAACCACAAGGCATTCTATAGTTACGTCAAGAATCTAAATTGCAATGCTCAGATCTGCTCTGAGCTACAACAGAATGGCATTAAATATACTGATCCCAAGGATATTGCCAATATCCTGGCAGATCGATTTAGTGGCAACTTCACCCCCTCTCACCCCCTAAAGGGGCCATCTCAATACCAAAAGATTGTCAAATTCCGGTAATCATGGCCACACAGGTAGAAACCGCACTTTCCAAAACTAAGAATACAGCATCCATGGGACCAGATGACATCCTGGGCTGTGTGCTACACGAACTACAAAATGAACTGACACCTCACCTAGGTGTCATGCTTAATCATAGCCTCACCTCAGGCTTCATGCCCACTGAGTGGCGCACAGCTACATTTATCCCACTCCACAAGGGTGGATCCACCTTGGATCCCGGGAACTACCGTCCCATCAGTCTGATGAGCCTGATCTGCAAGGGCATGGAACCCATTATCATGGAACTTATAAACAAAGACATTGGCAACCTTCAAATACTGGACCCCACCCAGTTTGGGTTCGTGAAGGGCCGATCTTGTCTCCTGAACCTGACTGACTTCTTTGAATCAGTCTCCAGAGCTGTGGATGAGGGTAAGGTGGTCCACACAGCCTATCTGGACCTTGCTAAGGCCTTCGACACAATCCCCACATTCTGAAATCATTGATAAACTTACTAAGCTGGGCATAAATCCCTACATCTCTCGATGGGTTGCCAACTGGCTTACTGACAGAACCCAGACTGTAAAAGTAGCTGACTCCAAATCCAGCTCCAGACAAATGACAAGTGGAGTACCTCAGGGTTCAGTCCTGGGATTGCTCTTGTTTTGGCATCTACTTCTCTGAAGTACAGGCCAACACTAAGGAACTCTGGCTAACAAAGTTCACAGATGGCTGTAAACTGGGAGCCATTACTGAATCCCCAAATGATGTGGATAGTCTACAAAAGGGCCTTACAGAAACAGATGCTTGGTGCCAAAGCCATGGGTTCAAGCTTAATGCTAAGAAATATATAGTTATCCCTTTGGGAAAAAACATGTACCCATGAATTACCACATAGGTGGCAGTACACTAAACACTGAAAGTGTGATGAGAGACTTAGGGACACAGGTGGACAGTGGTCTCATCTTCAATAACCACATTGCCACAACAGTCAGGCCATCCTTATATGTGGCACACCTCATCACTAAGGGCTTTTCATCAAGGACAAAGGAGGTCATTGTCCCACTGTACTCATCCATCATTAGACCCATTATAGAGTACAACACCCTGTTTGGTATGTACTTCACGAGACATCTGCAACAGCTAGAAAGGCCGCAGAAATACCTCACTAAAAGAATCACAGGCCTAAAGTAATAGATTACCCATACATGTCAAGCAGAGCTCCTCCTTGGCCCTCTTCAAAAGGAACCTTGACGATTGGATGGGAGATAGGAAATTCACTCCAGAGATCACGTCAGTCGCCCTGCTAGACAGGGGTCCAGGGAAGTAAATATTGTGGGAAGAAATATCCAGGGAATTGTTATGGCTAGGCTTGTTTAGCCCCTAGGGCCGATAGCCTAGTACCAACCTATAAACCTATTTACACAAACACATAAAATAAAACATACAAAAGTAGTCAATAACAAAAAAAACAAAAACAAAATTCAATCAACCACATCACACCACTCCATGCTGATTAAGGACAATAACATTTATACATCTGAGCACGGGTAAACTTTTATGTCCTGGCAAGCAATATATGGTGAGCACAGCAATTAAAATAAATACTGCTGATGCTGATATTTGGACAGTGCTACATTACCTCATGTTTTGTGACATCCTGATAGCCCTCTCACCAATAGCCATGTGACTGTACATAGTCCAAATTGCAAGACTAAGCATAAATCAGGTTAACAGTACCACCAGGACAATGGTGCAAAACATAACAACGAGGGTTGCCTAATAGAAGACCGTGACAATGTTGTCTCACAGACATAAGACATCAATGCGACATCTTTTTAATTAGTCTCAGGCAGGCTGTGGCCATAAACAACTTTTTTTGTTTGTTTGTTTTTGTTTTAATCTATTCGATGGGCAATCAGGCACTGTCTTATGATGCTGATGTCATCATGCGATGCATGATGAAGTCAGCATTCAGTAAAAATTGTAAATGAAAAAAGTAATCAAGATTTGAAGGGGCCACTTAGGAATTCATGGCATCTACTATTTTGTCCTCAAAACTGGAAAATTCTGAGGAATTTGGTACGGTTGAGAGGTATGTCCCATGCCCATTAGCAGTTTCAGTTTTGCCTCACTGATTTTCCCCTCCCATTGTTCAAGTATCATCCAAGCATAACTCAGACATTTGAAATATACTGTTCATATAGTCAATCCCTAGCATTATTTCTATTAGTTTTATGGCATCTGTTATGGATTGATCCAATAATCACACCCTGCAAGAAATTCTCATGCCATGTCTAACAAACAGTCACTGCACATTGTTTATGCACAGAAGATCTCCTGTGAGGTAAAACAACTTCCTTTTGACCCCAGAGATATATATGTCAATAACATAATCTCAACCTCCCTACCAAACCTTGTGATAGAGTTCTGGAAAGTACACTCTGAACAATTGTCCAATCTTAGATGTGCAATGGTGGACCAAATCTATAGTCTTATGTGAAATGTCATGGATGTTTATGAAGTCAACAGCTGTTTTGTGCCCTTCAAACTCCTGTAGGATTATGGGATACCAAATGGAGTCCTGCATGTTATCCAGTCTCTGTATGAATTCACAGAGGGCCAGTCCTCAGTCCTATTAACTTTGTATAGATATTAGTCTCTAGTACTAAGTGTACATCTTGTTACCATCTTGTCCATGATTTTCACAGACAGAATATCAAGAAAGAAATGGAGCACAGGAATGTGTCCAGTCGGCTGACCACAATGTTGTGTCTTATCCGCCAGCAGACAATGATGTTACATTGGCCTCTTCTGAATGCTGTAATATGCATAAAAACTTAGGGAACCTTCCAATTTAATTATAAAGTGAATCATAATGAAACTAGGAAAGCCAACATCAACTGGAAGAGTATCAGATAGAATGGGGTTCTAAAGACCGAGCTGCTTTATAGGAACCTTGAAACAGATATCAACACTGTAAACCTTCTTATAGCCTCTGACAGCATATCCTTCCAATATACATTGGCAGAAGCATGTTTTAAGCCATTACAATGAAGTGACAACGTAAGCAGTAATAGGAGTATAGCAGAAGAATGGCATACACTAATATCCTCATCTGTGTAAGTAAGCCTTGATGTGAATATGTAGGATTATGAGAAATATTCCACTGTAGATAAGAAACAATTATCATATTGTTACAGCTCAATATATATTCCAAGGAGTCAGTCAGTGGATAAGTTAGTTTTGTCAATCAGTTGTTCTCATGTTAATGAGTTGTTCTCAACTGATGCTCCAGTACATTTAATGTTTGTTAGATAGCCTGCATATAGGATTTCTCTACCTTGCACAAGTTCATCTGTTTTAAAGTATCATGTTTGCTGAAGCAGTCTTTTACTTGTCCTTAACAGAACTGATAAAACTTGTCCTTAACAAAGCTGATAAAGGTAAGCATTAGTGCATTCTGTGAGCTGCAACATTGTTGCAGTATTGCATTTTCTTATCTTTTTTTTTTGGGGGGGGGAGCAGCCAAATGAGACATGCAGCATGAGTTTCAGTGATCCACCAACATAGTGAGACACATTTGAGATGCTAATCACTACCTACACATTTGAGGGCAAGATATGATTCGGACATTTTCTTCAGGTGAGAGGTTGCATGGGTGGGGAAGTTGACTAACGCCAAGTGTTTGTAAGTGACAGTAGAGGTAAGCATAACATTGACAAAGTGGATAAGGGCAGCATCTGCTGTTTTGGTGGCATTAAAATTATCTGTGGTGTTTAAGCTCAAGGTATCTCCTTAGACAAAGCTGTCGGTTTACTAATCAGTATACAACTCAAGACCCTTCTAGGGATACATGCTGTAGACAGTGAGGGAAACAATGAGACTGTGGGTACAATCTGTGAATAAAATGTGCCCTGTAGAATTCTGTGGCTAATTTTCAATGACAAAGTAAGAGGTTTGGTGATCCTGGACAGCCCCAGACCAGAGCTACTTTGACTTAAGAGAGAGAGAGAGGAGTCAAATTAGGCGGTTTGGGGAAGTTATATGGATACCTTCTCGAAAGCTCTCTCAGGGCACTGACCACTAGAAAGATGCTCCAAAGTAGTTATAAAAAAAGACTAGAATGATTATATCCCCCTGGCTAGACTGAAAACACTTGGGAATCTCCAGGATAAGCTAAAATTTGTGTTTGGAAAAAGAGAACTTTGTTCTGCCCTGGTTAGTCTACTGCAAATACCCCCCATGCCAAGAGCAGAAAAAAGCAAGGGTGAAAGCATTCCATTACCACTGTTCAAAACAAGCTTTTGCATATGTTTCATGACAATTGTGGTAGTAGTCTGTAGTATTTTTTTCACAGTAGTATGTGAGCATTGCTGTAGCAGGACCTACAAAAACAAACAAGGAATACCTAGAACATTTAGATAATTTGCCCCTAACTCTTGTAGCTTTTTAGCAGGTTGGTACCATAATGGAGACAAGGAAAAGACTCTGAGGCTAATGAACTTTGAAAAACATAGCCCGAAGGACAGCACTCTGTTTCCAGATCATATATCCACATATAGTCACCTCCTTTATGGACATTGTTGAATTCTGCCATGTCTCCTCATCTTGTCCATGTCTAGCAGATAACAGAGACTTTCTCTTTTTTTTAATTTGCATGTGGGGTTGGAAAGTAAAATAGAACTTGTATTTGCAAACAAAATAAAAGAAAACATTAGCTGCCCGATAAAGTCCCAAACAGTATTCTTTCACTGCAGACATCATCTCACAAAGTATTACTATTGACAATGTATATCATGATCTCTTTTGCCTAGATTATTGCTACTTATATTTTGGACAAGGCAGCATCATGATCTTTTATTGCTTGGATGGGTCTGGCAGCCCACAGACCCTATAAAAGAAAAATGCAGATTATCATTAGATGGATCAACAGATGGAAAAATGGCTAGATAAATTGTCCACACAATCAGTTGCTCAGTATTGAATCAGATCTGACATTCTGACTTGCTATAGTACCTGATCTGTTGTCATACTCAAGTAGACAATTGTAACTGTAATGAACCTGATTATGCAAAACAAGTGATTTTATATTGGAATCCATTCTTAAATTCTCCTAATTACTGAGTATTCTTCTGTCAAAGTAATTGACTTGTCCTCATTTACAAATCATTGTTTTCTTGATCTCTAAATCATTTCTATGTTCTTTGTTTCTTGCCTTTCTAGCAACGCTTAGATGTCTATGCATATTTCTGCAGTACTAGTAATATACTAAACGGGTCTATATTGCAACATCAAATGCTTAAAAAAAAGCGAACGATGTTACATCGACACATTGAAAATGTCAAATCCGAAGAACAGCGATTTCTTTCCCTAGGAAAGAAATCGCTGTTCCAACCCCCGCAAAAAAAAAAAAAAAACATTACCCACTTCCAAACACATACCCGATCCTAATTATACCCCCCCAAAAAAAACCAGTAAACAACTAAATACACACATGCACATAACCCAAACATACATTTAACAAAAAAAAAAAACAATAAACATTTTAAACCATATGCACTTACCTTAACCCGCAACCTAACCCTAAGGTCAGTAACTCTGGCACATTCACATAAACAGCTCCAAACACACACACACTTACCTTAACCCTAACTCTACCCCCCCAAAACAAAAGTAAACAACTGAAAACACATACACACGGAACTCAACCATACATGTAACATAAAATATACAACAGTAAACACTTTCATACATATGCACTTACCTTAACCCGCACCCTAACCCTAAGGTCAGTAACTGTTGCACAATCACGCTCGGGAGCTATACCGGACAAGGGACCACACTACACTTCAGAACACAGCAAAACAACAAAGCGGTCAAGTGACTTCTTTCCCAGGGAAAATTTTTGCTGAACAGCCGCTTCGTTGTTTTGCCTTTTCGCTCTACATGTGTCAATGAAAACGCATTTGACATAATGCATTTTCATTGAACTCATAAGAACCCATACTAAACAGCATACTATAGTACATTAAAGATCAAAATGACCTGCCATTCATATTGTGCTGCCACAGTTTTTAATTTGTTAGCGACATGCATCATAATCTGTATTAATCCTAAGAAAGGCACAGCACATCTTCTCAGATGAGGTCTTAACCTTACTTTTATATTTTTCAGCCATTTATAAATGTCATAAACAAATCTATCAGAATTTCTATTCGTTATTTCCGCAGCAGTCTTTATAAAGACTGTTACAATTCTTATGATTTCAAGGTTCTGATGCTTACAGTTCATATATAAAGGCATTCATTCTCTATTTCCTTTGTTCAACAAATGCAATTTTCAGCTTGTCCACGTTTTCTAAATCTGTAATCACCTTGAGGTTATAACTGTGCATTTCTTTTCAGAATATTTCAGAATACAGATGCATTTTTCTTTCACTTTTGTCATGTGTTCAGGGATCACATAACTCATTCATAATCTTTTTATTTAATATCTAGGTGCTTACACACACTGTCAGGTGAATATGTGGATGGTTTATGCTTCCATGTAATTAGCTACTGTATTCCATGACTTATGATTTTTTTCCTTCCACACTAAGTTCCATGACTTTTCAATCTAAAATATCATATGTATTATATTTTTCTAAAAATCCCTGTGGCTGCCAGACCTATTTCTTGTTATGTAAAGCAATAACATATTGCATATGCATTTTAAACTGTCAGAACTTTGAATATATGAACTTTATTTTCATTATTTACAATGCACCCCTTCATGTACTGACTTGTAAAACATTCCTCCTTCTTTTTATGTGCAGTTATATTTTGGCATTTAGAATTGTGAGTTGTCTTTAAACCTTACAGCTCATTACCATATCCTTTATTCATTTTCTTTAATAGGAATTCTTAAGTGTAAATTATTAGTACAAATTCTATATGATTTAATAGCCACAGTTCTGACTCTATCAGGACTTCTGATTTTCAACTCACTTTAATACAAATTGTTTCGACTTTCACTGCGCTGGATGTAATACATCTATGAGATATTAGGAAAACATTTCAAGTGATAAATTGCCTTATGCTTGGCTAATGAACCTTTGGTTTTAACTTTGTTTTATATGGCTCTTGGTTCTGTCAGTTGACCTGCTATTTCATCTAGTTCTCAGTAAGATGTAAGTTAATTCTGTCCTGTTCTTTTCCATTCTAGCATTATCTTTTTGGAAAGCTTGTATGAATATTAAATCATTTTTATATTCATTTAAATCTTAGTTTATATTTTTATAACAGAAACTATAAGACAAACAGTGTCTGAAATAAAGTAAAAATCCACATGCATGCAGAGTATAATTAACACCTATAACCCTTCACACTTAGACAGTTACTTCAGCAGCTTAGGTCAGGCTGCTCATTGACTTTCACACCAGATATTGAAAAAGCTCACATTTCAGTCTCAGAGCTGCACATGAAGTATATATATTTAAACCATAGTATTATTTAATGCAAGTACAAGTTTCAGTGTTCAACACCTAGTCCTTTATTTACTAGACATGGAAACAGTTAATTATTTCTTGGATACTCTGCAATAAATGGTAGCATCATACCTCATTCCATGTGAATTTACATGTACAATGTGTACATATCACAAGGTTTCCAGATACTAACGTCTGTAATTATCACATAGATTACTCTGTAGTGCTGTACCAAATAGAACCGGTCACCCTGTGCAGCTGGTTAGCTATTTTGGATGGTGATGATTTTTTTATTTTCTTGTTTGCATACTTTTTCTCCCCTTACCGTCATGCTAACAACACTAGTGAAGAATGTCAGCCAGGGTCAGTGTGGAGCCTAAGGTTGCCTTGGGGGGTTCTTGCTATATTTCCAGTAGGTGGATTTCTGTCTTTTAAGTCTACTTCTGGTTTACCTCTGATGTGCCCAGGTGACCTCTGTGGGGTGTGCAGTGGGCAGATGGCAACAAATCTTGCCCCACTTTTGTTAAGAGCAGACATTGACTAGCTGTCCCATCCCTGGGCTGTACTGCATCATGATTGGCTTCCCAGACTCAGACAGGAAGATCCAATAGCTTTGTGTGCCCACACCTCCGTCTTCTCCCAGGATGTGAAGGCCAATCCTCCCTGCCACTCCATTAATTACCAGAGTTACTAATTGCACCCAGATCACATGGGCTGTAGTTAGAGCTTTATACCTCTATGCCACCAGAGTGGCATTGAGTGTTGGTGATTTATAAAGCCATAACAAGAAATTGCAGTTATGAAAGTAAACTTACCATGACAGTAGATGTTTGAATGGCCCCTGTCCCAGTAGTATTAGCTATATGGGATTATGTCCTGCATAGGATACAACAGCTTCCAAAGCTTCAGGGCATCTTCCATGTACCCAAACCATTGATAGCTTGATCAGGCAGTGGAGAAGATTATTAAAATTAGACAGGGATGCTTCATGCTTGTAATCAATATGATATAAAACAACATATCACTGAGCTTGTACTCTGCCAATCATAATGTTTTTTTCCTTGAAAATCACTACTATATGTAATGTGGAATTTATTTACAAACACACCCATCTCTTCAGTTTATATAAAAATGACATTTTATTACAATTTCTATTTTGAAAATATTATCAGAAGAAAAAAGGGTATATTTCATAATTCTGGATGTTTGTGTTCTTACTTTACTCTGCTTTTATGGGGTTCTTGTTCGGGTGTGTGTGGGAAGAAATAGCCAGGGGGAATTGGGCTGGCATTGTGGTATAGGCCCTAGGGGAGTAGCCTGAGTATGCATTTATGATGGGTGTCATCAGCCACGGCTCCGGTGCGTAACCAGCAAGGTTCGAAGGTTTAACACTATTCTACGGGGAAAAACATAGTCATCATTCAATGTGTATTTTTTTCTTACATTACTATTTACAAGAGACAGATTTTCTATGAATGGAACTGTAGAGTATTTGAACTACTTCCTTTGATGTGAATGATAAATTAAGTCTGAAGTTAATTTAAGAAATTTAAGTCTGACATTAATTTAAGATATGGAAATACTATTTGTAGTAGTCTTAAAAATGTTAGGCACTGAAAGGTAGCATTCAGATTAACGTGCTTTCCCAGACATCCCCTGACGCTGTATTTAAATGGCATGACCCCCTAATGTTTTGTTGATTTTGTAGAGACAATTTAAAATGCATGGTTTCCAGTCAATGAATTAAATATTCATTGTGTGTGTGACTGACTTTGAAAAAAATAATCTGAACATTTGTATACATTTGAAAGTGATGGGATCAAAACCAAGGATATATTCTTTTCAGTGTATAAAATCAGGCTTTCTTCATCACATCTTTGGAATACTTGCAGATACAGTACACATGTGCTAAATACTTAAGTCTAGAAAGTTCCTGTTGTCCCAGTCCCCTGCATTAAACACACATCACACTGAATGACATTTGACAACGTTTATTAAACTTCCATAACATAGCTTTGATAGCCAATATTTATTAATTACAACTGAACTTTTGATATTAATCACATGATAAACATCCATGTAATGTTAACCAGGATAGCGTGACCTCAGTCTTCCTGGCCTCGTAAGTAGTGTCCATGCCTCCACTCACTTACTTTACTTAGGAAGCAGCGTCCACCAACTCACTTCATACACCATTTATTTAATTAAAGATCCAACCAAATAAGTCAGGACAGTGTGACCTTACTCATCCTGATCCTGTAAGCAGTGTCCATACCTCCACTCACTTACTTTACTTATGAAGCAGCATCCAACAACTCACTTCATATACCATTTATTGAATTACACCTCCAACCAGATAAGCAGTGTCCTTATCTCCACTTGCTTATATTTACCACTTATTGAATTGAACAGACAAACTAATTCTTACCTCCGCTTATTTATTTAACAAGCAGCCTCCAACTGCTCACTTTCTTTTCCTAACTCACTGAAGAAACATCCAGCACCAGAGGGGGGACAGAAGAGGGCAAGCCTGTCCCTCTTCTTTGCTCACCAGCCTGACCTGGCTGTTCCCCCTTCTATAAAACTTTTCGACGACCCAACCACCATTAAAAAAAGAGGGGTTAAGCCAAACATCATTCGGTGTACCCATCGTCTGTAAACCAAATTAGATCCCTGTCATCAACCCCAAAAACATTTTCATATAAGTACTGAAAGCCACCAATTGACTAAGCTAATAAAGAATTAAAACAGGGCCTGCATCTGCAAAGAAACACAAATCTAATGCCTTGCTTAAGCCTTCCACGTAGACAAAGCAGACAAATCTTGAACTATCCCCGAGAACACCCGCATACCTGCAATGGTTCTAGAAACCCCAGTACTCCAAATCAGTGTAATTAAAACATGCCTTAATGAATCTAAATAAAGTAGGATTACCTGTGACTCCACTGTGCCACACCAGCCACAAGAAAATCCAGCCCAACAGAATGCATTACCTTTCAACTCCACTTCCTTCAAGCCACTAACCATTGCTCACTTTGCTAACTGACCTCTGCGATCTCATTGTGCACCACTTTGTTGTGACCGGTATAGTCAGAACAGCAGGGAACAACCCCCCCCAGTCAAATCTATCACCCTCAAATCCACTTCCTTCAGGCCTCTGACTGCTTCATCCTGCAAAAGAAAGAACACTGTAAATTCTCTGCATACACAATTAAAACCTTTATAATGACATTAGACAATATCAAAGTGCACCTTGCTTCTGAACTGCCCCTGCTACACTGCCCTGCCTCCCCTAACTGAAACCTGACACCGCCTTACCCCCATCAAATCCTTTCACAGCCAGAGCAAGAACATACAACAGAATCAATGACCCTCATTAAAACACAAAAAGTAAAGTGAGTAATCATTGTAGATGAAGGATAAGGATAACTTAAATATTAATATATGTTACCTGGGTTACCTCTAGACATCCATATAAAATCTAAGCAACTGGTAAAGGGGGCTGTTTAGATCACAGATGCCAGGTACATTAGAAGAAATAATTCTGTCTCAGCAATTTAAGCTAAACAATTGTTGCATGTACAGCACAACTTATGTGAACTGTAATAGTCCCCAATTCTCACAACTAAACTGAATAACAGGAAAAGCGTGCACATAGCAGTAGCAGTCTCAGCCATGGAGAAATAACCATTTTCCCACACACTCCAGGACTCCAGGCACACTGGCATAGTCAATAAAATATATGTAGTCACTAAACTGCAACCCCCTACCACCCAGAAACTGCCTGTCCTCCCATGTCTGCTGCCAGCAATTCCTAAATTTAAGAGCAATGTTAGTGAAAGAACCTACTGTGCTCTCTTGCTAACATTTGCCTTCCTCTCAACCTCTCAAAATATTCTGCCACTTCTGAGCCTTAGCCAAGTACGGTAACTGAAAATAGCAGTAACCTTGAGGGCAGGCGGTGTCTCCCCCACCACCCAGAGCAACACACCTGAACAAAGCCACCAACCAGAGGAACAAAAGCCCAGGCAGGGGCAAACTTTTATTGCTCATACCAAACCTAACCACAGATATGAAACCGACTAAGTCAGAGTAAAATCTGGGCAGCTGAGAAGGTATGCCCACCATGGCCCCCATGCCTTATATGACAAGCAAAGTATGGTTAGCACAGTATGTCATATTAGTGTCAGTCGCAAATATCAGCACATCAAGCACAAGTACTAAAGCATCCCTGCTACCACAAATAAAGCACCTGTTAAGCATGTAATTACCTAAACAATTCCTCCCCCATATTGACACGAGAGGAAAAAGAGAATGGAGCCCTTCTGAGGTATTCCGCATCTCAAGGAATCCCTAAGCACACAATCCCCCTTCCTCACAAGATTGTTGGTACCTTAGTGACCATGCCCAGCCTGTCTCAACATTTCCTTATGAATAGCAAACCCCTGCAGCTATCCATCCACCCTCAACACCTCCCCCATTTTGCAGTTGGGGTCAGAATGTTACTTCCACAATCCTCTCGCCCCAAAATTTACACCGCTGGGTAGCTAGCACTGTCAAGGTATGTCACCATTATCATTCACCTGCTCCTACAGCCAAGCTGGTGAGTGACTGTATTATAATAATAGATCTGCCCTTCCAGTGTTCAACCCCAACTACAGCAAAAGACTTTGCTTGAGTAACAGTACTATTATATTCTCATTCCATTTACTACTCATAAAGCATTTATGTAGGTGAAAGGACTAGTAAAAAATACAGCAAGAAAAATGGCTTTGTGTCATGTCTTGTGGCTTATATCCTGCAGACAAACTACCAGAAGAATTCTCCATGTCCACTTTCTCTGTAAGATCTTAACATCTGGCAGAGATGGCTCAGGTTAAGTTTGTAACAGCTGATACAGTTCTTTGTTGGAAACACATATTTCTGTCTGCTCCACAAACCTGACTGTCTATAAGGCTGCAGCATAACACCGTTTTAAGGCCCATTATTATCTCATCTTGGACCTGGTCTCCAACACTGCCTTACTATTTCTGCATCATCACTGGTTATTTCTTTTCCTGGCATACAATCCTAACCTGCACAAAACCCCACACACGCTATTGTGGACCCCCGAACAGTAGCCAAGGCATGGCCAGAATCAAACGCCTCAGCTTCGTGTACCAGAAGAAAAAAAAGTACAAACAACATAAATCGAACATGACCTCTGGGAAAGGAGCCATGATGACCACAAGCTGATTAGTCAATCGCCTTTATACAATATCATACCTCACAACCTCTTGGCAAGAAATCTGGGCAAAGCCATAATTAAAACTGGGACAGAGGCCCAAAAATAGGGACAACCATTAAATATTGCACTTACAACCTAGAAAGTTGATAGAGTATGAGGTTTTGCTTCAGCATGAATTTTCTGATTGATATGAAGTCTGAAACTCAAACGTCTGTCACCCTTCCATAACCACAGTCTTTAATGATTTGCCACTAACTCACCAGAAACCACAGTTTTATCAAAAACAGACAAAAATAAATAAATAAATAAATAATGAGGCCAAAATCTGGACATTCTGTGAAAATCTTTACAGTTGAGAGGTAATATGCAAACACCTCTTCAGCCCACCCATACATATCACAAAACCCATTATAATGTTAAAACAAACTCAGAAAGGTAGAACCACAAACAAAAAGTTAAAACAGAAGTCCAGGCACCTCATAGCTTGAAATAATCCAATAAATCCAACTTTGAGTAAAAAGGTTTTTACTCAAAATTGGGCTTATTGGATTATTTTAAGCTAGGAGCTTCCATTATAATTTTAAACCAACCTTTGTTCATTTAAAATTAACATTAATTACCAGTTACACTAACTAATAAAACAAATGTATTCTTCCTTGCGGGCAAAATATACTCGAA